>NC_136747.1:29947407-30012407 GCF_936440315.1 Barbus barbus
TGATAGGACAGGAGCTCCCTGAACCTTCAGAAACACCTGGAGCTTTTGGAAGAGATGAAGACTGAGAAGGAAACGTGGTGGATGTGGCGCCTTTCCCACATTTGTGCATGTCTCTGTATATGTAAACCTCATTGAACCTGCTTTTCTAGCGACAAACTGTGGAAATATGTACAAGTCCCAATTTTTATATATATATATATATATATATATATATATATATATGTATGTAAAATGGCAATGAAAAGAACATATTTACTGTCATTACAGTGGAATATATAAGACATATATATATATGCTGAGTGCTGTCAAACGATTAATCACATTCAAAATAAAAGTTTTTGTTAACATAATATATATATTTGTGCTGTATATATTTATGTATATATAAATACAAACATGCATGTATATATTAAACAAAAATGTTATGTTTATATATTAAATATATTTATATATAATATAAAATACAAGAATATAAATGTATGTGCATGTAAATACTTCCAAAATATTTACTGTGTGTCTGTATATATGTATTCATAATAAATATACACAGTACACGTTACGTAAACAAAAACTTTTATTTTGGATGCGATTCATCTTTTGACAGCACTAATATATATATATATATATGTAAAAATGGGACTATTATTAGTTAATTATATGACTGCTATACCCTTCAAGAAAGGTAACGGTTATTATTTATAGTGGACATTGACCTTCATCAAATACTAAATACCTGTTTCATTTTGACTTTTTTTTGCCTAATCTGAAGGAAATATACTAGTTAAAATTAAGTGGGACTATTTATTTTTTCATTCAAAATCAAATGAATTCACAAGCTGAATTGATATTTACGTTTCTATAAGAACACATGATTAATCTAATTTCTTATTTGGTCATAGACAGCGCTGTTTAGAAATAAAGCCTTTGCCGTCTTACTGAGGAATAGTTCTGAATTCTGTCATCATTTACTTCTGCTGGAGTTAGTATGGAGGAAAAACGGTCAATGAGGTAATGGCTACCAGCAACTGCATTCTTCAAAATATCTGCTTCTAATATCAACAGAAGAAATTAAGTTATAGTGTTTGGATTCGGAAAAGCTTGAGTAAGTGATGACTGAATTTACATTTTTGGGTGAGCTATCCCTTTAAGCGCGATCTAATTGTGGCAGTTGTGAGTTAGTTTTTTTCCATTTCGAGCCTGTAAGTATTTTTTAATTTAACTTTAATTGGATTCTTTGTGCTTTATACCCTCGATTTGTTGCACCTAACACCTCTTATAAATTAATTAAATCCACAGAAGCAGCAAAATGTTGCTCCAACTCTCACAAGTTTTTGTGCTTATTTCCTTAAACTATTGTTGTTTATTCCTATTATTCTAAATAACGAGAGGGAGTTGTGTATTTTGTGTTCAGGAATGTTTCATGTAAAAATACTGAGTTATTGTCATACAAAACTCCTTTGGTCTATTTGATGTGTTTTCTCATGAGAATTTGGGTCAAAAATTAGCTTCTTTAGCCATTTTTATACTGATGTCCCACATTTAAGTTATAACACGACAGAAAAAAATAACGAAACAAAATACTCATGAAACTGTATGGCAATATCGTTAGTGGGTTATTTTTATTGTGTCTCATGAAAAACAACGTTCATAATTGATTGACTTCACATGTGTTTTGGCGGATTGCAGCAGTAAATATGTGTTTTTTGCGAGTGACCCAGATGTTTAATATTTATAATTGATCTTTACAGATGGATCAAGCAGTTCCGCCTTTAACCACATGAGGCACTTCAAGTCTGAGAAAGCTTCATTTTTTTCATTGTTTATTTTCTCAGTCTGGTGTATGAACTCTTGTAGAAAGACTTAAGTGTAAAATAATAGTTATTTTATTTTATTCAAGGGTTGTGATTTAACACAGTAAGCTAACCGTGAATCTGAATTCACTGATGGTTTCTTGCTGCTGGTGTGTTCGGGATGTTCTTCACAGGTTCTTGAGCGTGTCTTGACCCTCAGGTTTCTCCAGCCAGTGAGGAGGCCAGCTGGCTTTAATACTGGGACGGTCCTTTAGCATCTCGTAGTACTCCATCAGTCTGGGACAACGCTCTGGAGGACAGCTGGAACCAGATCAAACATTAAACCAGCCCCCTCTCATCCTTCACCTGACAGCATCAATCATTAACCCTCAATGCATTCAATATCTGATACTGTTTTCACATTCAAAAACTCATTTTATAAAGCATGACAATATGTTTCAGCTAAAACCATTGAGAGAATGTTTACATGTCTAAAATGTAACATTTAGAATTTTGAATGTTACATTTTTAAATTTGGAATGTTTGAATGAAAACTTATTTCAAATGTCAAATTACACTTGAATCTGACCAAAAAATCTTTAATTATTTTTTCAATATTGATGAGAAATTTGATTTGAATATCTCACTGTATGAAATTTATAAAAGCATATAACCTGAGAATTATCAGAATTAATCCCAATGCAACGAATAGATTTAATTAAATTCATTTGAATTTATAACAGTATTGCTCAAAAACAGTCCAAACTGAAACCTACATATTTATGTCTAACAAAGCAACATAATTATAACTCGGAAAAGTTTTTAATCAAAATAAATGATTTTTTCATGCTGCAATAGTTTGTTAATTAAACATACACATTCATATTTATCAGTAAAATTCAGTCCCAAAATTGTGTGAGATTTTTTCCTCATATGTAATCAATTATTTAAATCTATTGTAAAATATAAATAAATGATGTATATTTTGAAGGTCTTAATGCATTTGCAAAGTTTTGTTCCCTTACTAAAACTGCTTTATCTCTTCCACGTAAAAACTGACCTGAATGCATTATGAGGTTTAAAACATGCAGTCATTGAAAAATGCTTTATATCCAGAGCGATTCACTCACTGAAGTCGTGGGAAATACGCGATGACGGGGAAACAAACCACATCAGCCATGGTGAAGTTCTTGCCAGCGAGGTACGAGCCTTTACCCATCTGATGAACAAATCACTCATCATTAGAGAACTTCATTATTATGCCCACAAATACAGTAACAGCATCTCCTCTACTAATAAAGACAAGAATTTAATCATTACAATCAACATGTGCATTCATAATCCATTTGGGTTTTATATTGCGATTAGTTTCAGAAGGAAATTGGACAACGGCATGGAGACCAAAGGCCCAAGTTCACCATCCATAACTCAAATAATTGTATTGCATGGACAGCTGATAAGACATTAGGTTGCAATTAATTGCAACAGCCGCCTAAAACAATGACTATCTGATGATTGGTGGAGTGACTCGTTACATTTAGATGAAGAGATTACCTGATGAATCATTCACAATGAGACGGCAATCTGACATAATAAATGCATGATTTATATTAGCAATAAATATCAATAAAACACAACCTTCTCCAAGTATCCATCCCACAGTTTGAGCTCGGTGATTAAATTCTCTTTATTCCTCTTCAGAGTCGATTCATGTCTCTCTCCTTCAGGAACATACCACCCATAGAAAGCCACGTCATCTGAACAAAAAACAGTGCATATGTGTTTATCATATTTGATCCATCAGGCTTTTATGGCTCATGTCGTCTGATACGGTGAGAATAAGGAGGAAAAACAGCTCAGTTTTATTCAGGGACTCAAAAATATGCAATTTGCTGCAGATCCTATTTCTATGATGAAATTCTAATGCTTGTGATGTAAATCAATGAGATATTTTATTTTAACAGATACTGACATAAAATTATATAAATATTAGTCATCACCAGTGTTGGGTAAATTACTCAAAAACGTAATTGCTACAAATTAGTAATTACTTTTTTAAACATTTTTTAACTGATTACTGCATTTAAAAAAAATCAATTACTAATTACTTTACTTTCAAGTTATTACATAAAAATAAAAAAACTATAAAATGAAACTCATAGTTCTTTCGTTATTTTAATATTGACTGAAAAATTACATAAATATCAAAACAGCAACTTGAACGATCTCTTGTGTTTTTTACTGCAAGACAGCGAAAAATAACTTAAAATGTTTAATCATTTTTGGTCGTACAGATAAGAGCAATACATCTTTTGAAACTGTAAAAGGTCTACTTTCATTTGTATGCACTCGCAATATCAACAAAACGTTGTGCTTTTGTCAAATAAAGAAAACTTCCTGCCGTCTCAGTCTCCACGAATATCCTTCTGAAATGTGCCACAAAAATAACCGAATCAGCGAATACTTGACTCACAGACATGAGAATTATCTACAGAACGCTTGAAGTGTCTGTTTTTACATGAAGTCAGTCACGTCGAAAACTAATTCATACCATAATACTTATAAATGCCCACATCACCTCTGTATACAGTTCATCAAGTTCATCTCGGCTACCTTTCGTTTTTGGAAGAAGATGTGCTGAGAGGAATCAACCTTGTATTTACCTCCGAAGAACAACGCCATGCAATTCAGCAGAGGATCTCTGAAGAGTCAGTTATCTTTACTTATATTAGTGCTATTGTGACATAAACTTATACGCATTGAACTTTTCCCAAACAGACTAAAATATGTGAAATTGAGTGCAACATTTTGAAATGTGACCATTCATTGCATCTAAAGGTTGTACGACTCATCTGCATTTTAGCTCACATTCTCTGGTGATTTATTAAAGGGCATATACTGATGCGCAAAACATGATTTAAAAATGAGTTTTACTTCACATCCTTTCTTAACTGGATGTGTAACTTATGTAGATATAACTGAGCTATAAAGAGTAATTAGAATACAGTGACTGTAACGCGTTAACTCTGGTCGTCGCTCTATATCTCCAGTAAGAGGTCTATATCTCCAGTAATATGTCTATATCTCCAGTAATATGTCTATATCTCCAGTAATATGGCTATATATCCAGTAATATGGCTATATCTCCAGTAAGAGGTCTATATCTCCAGTAATATGTCTATATCTCCAGTAATATGTCTATATCTCCAGTAATATGGCTATATATCCAGTAATATGGCTATATATCCAGTAATATGGCTATATCTCCAGTAAGAGGTCTATATCTCCAGTAATATGTCTATATCTCCAGTAATATGTCTATATCTCCAGTAATATGGCTATATATCCAGTAATATGTCTATATCTCCAGTAATATGGCTATATCTCCAGTAAGAGGTCTATATCTCCAGTAATATGTCTATATCTCCAGTAATATGTCTATATCTCCAGTAATATGTCTATATCTCCAGTAATATGTCTATATCTCCAGTAATATGTCTATATCTCCAGTAATATGTTTATATCTCCAGTAATATGTCTATATCTCCAGTAAGAGGTCTATATCTCCAGTAATATGTCTATATCTCCAGTAATATGTCTATATCTCCAGTAATATGTCTATATCTCCAGTAAGAGGTCTATATCTCCAGTAATATGTCTATATCTCCAGTAAGAGGTCTATATCTCCAGTAAGAGGTCTATATCTCCAGTAATATGTTTATATCTCCAGTAATATGTCTATATCTCCAGTAAGAGGTCTATATCTCCAGTAAGAGGTCTATATCTCCAGTAATATGTTTATATCTCCAGTAATATGTCTATATCTCCAGTAAGTAATATGTCTATATCTCCAGTAATATGTCTCAGTAAGATGAGATGTAAATGATCCAAACATATAATGCAATGCTGATTGAGAGATGAGGAAATAAACGCTCCTCAGAAGATGTGAGATGAAGATCATTCCTCCGCTGAGGAACAGAGAAAGTAAAGCTCCTCAGAAGATCCTGATGATCAGATTTGAGACGCACTGATTTTTCTAGAAAATGATTGATGGAGAATCAAGTAAAGCTGAGCTGCTTCAGTCCAGTAAGAGTTCATCTGGAGATATGACTGCAGTTATTCTGACCTTTACTTGATCAAAATCAGTCAAGATTTGACAGCAGAAAGACACTGAAGCTGGACGCGTGCATGTTTTTAGAGTTGAAGTATGTTGACTGTTGAGGGCACTTACACATTTTCTGCTGCAGGTTGTTGGTCTCAAACATTCGTTGGTAGACGAGCGCTTGTTCAGACGGGTCTTCTGGGATCAGACGGGTGCCTTGAGACTTAAACGCACTCTAGAAACCAAAAACAGTTTTTTATCAATAGTATTCTATTGTTAGTCATCGGTCTGGCAGGAAAAAATTGAGATATAAAAAGAATTTTGAGATTTAAAAGGCCTTTTTAAATTTTTTATTTTATGTCTGCGAGATGCCGCTGACTCAAACGCAAAACTTTGTGCTTGTGTAACAAGAGAAACAAAAAATGAATTGTTGATTTTTCGTCATCTTTATGTATAACATAGACCCAAAATGAACATACTAATGGAATAATATGAGATGAGAGTTAAAATGATATTTCAATGCTTTTATGTTTTTTCGCAAAACTGGTTCCACAAGAAATTTGCATTCAGTCACAAATCTTTTGTGATTTTTTTTCTTCATTTATTCAAAGAAAAAAAAAAATCTCAGAATTTTGATATATAAACTGAAATTATGAGAAGAAAATCTGATTTTTGAGATGTCAAAATTTGACATTTTTTATTCCATGGCGGAAACAAAAAATCAGAATTGCGAGGCGTAAACTCAGAATTGCAAGAAACAAAGCCCGAATTGATATAAAAAGTTGACGTAAAATTCTAACTATTCTACTTGTACAGCAGCGAGCTTTGTGCAAACACATGCAAAAGTCTTGCAAAAAATATTACTGTTCTCTGTTCCAAGTTGATTACTTTGTGCAAAGTGCACTAAATAAAACATCTCATTAATAAATAATTGAACATTTATTAAAAATGTCATAAGCCAATATTGATACATGACCTAATTACGGAGACATGTGCACTTCAAGATACTCGAGCTTTACTCTTCTCGAATGACATGAGACTCATCTGCTTTTCTAGTGATAATGTTTCTATAATACTAAAGCATTTCAGTGCCACGTTAAACATTTTTAAAAATCTAAGATTACAAGGTTAAAGTCGTAGCAATACAAAAATAAAGTCAAAATATTTTGAGAATAAAGTTGAAATTTCGTAACGTGGCACTAAAACGCCATCGTACTATAAAGCAGATCATGACTGATGATAAAGTGAAAAAGCAAACGGGTTACAAGTGAATGCAAATTTTCTCATGGAACCAATTTGCTCTCTTAAAACCACAGTGATATGCTCATTTTTCCAAGTACGTGTCAAAACACTTGCAGCCGCATTTTGGACCAGCTGTAGTCTGTCCAAACTTTTGTACTGAACACCATAGTATAGTGAGTTACAATAATCTAATCTTGAGAAAATAAATGCATGGATAGCCTTTTCCAAGTCCTTTTGAGATAAAAAAAAAATGCTTAATTTTAGAGATTAGTCTCAATTTAAAAAAACAAATTTTAAATAATTTATTTGTTTATCGAATTTCAGTGCAGTATCACACACTATACCCACGTTTTTTACTTGATGTGTCCGAAAGGGGGATGGTATATCCAACTCAAATTTTGGATGTCAACAGACTCAGAAGGGCTACAACTGGGTGTCATCTGCATAACAGTGAAATGACACACCATATTTACTCAAGATCTGACCTAACGGGAGCATATACAATGAAAAAAGACTGGTGCTAAAACAGACCCTTGTGGAATACCACAAGATAAAGGCACTGAGGTCGACATACATTCTCCCATCTGAACAGAGAAACTTCTGTTTTGAAGATAAGACAATCCAATTCAAGGCATTACCTCGAATACCTACACAAGTTTCTAAACGTGAGACCAAAATCTGATGGTTGATTGTATCAAATGCCGCTGTAAAATCTAAAAGCAAAGTAGAGTCAGTTGTCATAAAAATGTCATTAAAAACTCTCAATAATGCAGATTCTGTACTGTGTTGTTTTTTAAACCCTGACTGAAAGACTTCACCTATAGCATTATCAGTAAGGAAGGACTGAAGTTGATTAAAAACAGTTTTCTCCAAAATCTTTGCTAAAAAAGGAAGCTTTGAAAATTGTCTATAGTTGCACAACACACTCTTATCCAGGTTTGGTTTCTTCAATAAGGGCTGCACTATGGCATGTTTACAATAAATTGGAACTATTCCAGAAAGTATACTCTTATTAATTATTAATTAAACAAATGGATCAATCACCTCAATAACTTGCTTTAAGAGCGTTGTTGGAACAATATCTTGAGGAGAGAAAGTCGACTTAAGCTTGAGTACAATGTCTAAAAGCATGGATAAAGAAATCGGCTCAAAATCAGACAACACCGCATGAGTTACAGGTATATCCGTAGGCATATGAACACTGTTGTATGTCATTTCATATGTCTGATATACACCCAACAAAAAAAATCTAAAAGACTTTCACATAAACCCATAGGCACCTCCAATCTAGTAATTGTTGAGAAAAGAGCTTTCGCATTTTAACGATTATTCTCAACGACATCTGAAAAGTATCTAGACCTGGCCATTTTCACAGCCTAGCAACATTTCGGAAGAAATTTGTAACTTATCTGTCTTCCATTTGCGTTCACATCTTCTACATTGTCTTTTGTTTTGTTTGTTTCCATCACAGAATAAAAAAACTAAAAAAAAATGTAAAAAGTAGGCTAATTGTGACACTTTCTCTCACTATTATGATATTTTCTCGCAATTCAGAATCATGAGTTATTAATTGTGAGATAGAAAAATCGCAATTACATTAATTATTCACGGGCTACCATTATATTCAGATTTAACAGAACCATAACTAAACTAACTGACAGTTCATTTACAGCTGCATTGACTGTTTTTGCTTATGTTCTTATTTAGAAGAATTATAACACGCTTGGATTGTGTGAATTTAACTGGACACTGACTTATTTAATGCAACCATAATGGTTTATAAATATCTGAATCACGTAAAGACACGCCCCTCGGTCAAACGACACGCCCCTTCTGTGTTTTACCTCCAGATACAGGCACGCGGCAAACGACTCGTTCACGACGATGTCTCCGTGCTTAAAAGTTGGAAGCTGCAAATAAAAAGGAAAAAAGTGCAATATTAAAACAAAAGTTTGGCAACTGTTCTGTCGCTGAATTAAAGCTTCATACACAGTAAAAGCTCAATGCAATCATAAGAAATCATAAAAGGCACAGGTCTGTAATGCATCTGAACGCACCTGAACTCTGGGATTGAGAGCTTTCACTTCTTCACACTTGTGTTCGTTCTTGTCAAAAGACAGAAGTTTGTGTTTGTATCCCTGCAGCATTTTCTCTTCCAGCGCGATCATGACTCTCCAGCACGGAGGAGAACCAGAGCCCCAGTACAGCATCATGTTCTGCGCCATGGCCGCTAATGTCGCGTTTAATTATCAAATAAACTGCGCAGATAAAGACCACAGATCTTACTGCGTCACGCTGACTCTGACACACGCTTTCACTTTTTCAGGGGCGGGGCTTCGCCATCTGCCGGCCGGAAATGGAACTGCAGAACATGGAAATACTGTGGTGCTCAGGTGGTGTTAATAATTAATAATAATAATAATAATGATTAGAATTATTATAAAGTAACAAAAAATTATAATACAATAAATGAAAATAATTCATTAAAAATAACAAATACACAAAATAGTAAATAAAATAAATAATTAAAAATAAAACAAATGAAATATAATAAAATGAATGAAAAAGAAACAAATATATAAATTAGAGCTTAGAGAAACAAAACCAAAGAACAGGTAGCCTGTGGTTTAATATGTAAAAGTCTATTTTTTAGGTTTATTTTGCTAAATTATAATGATCGTGTTACTGCATCGGTTATTTTTACTCATCAAATAAATAGCTTGACATTAAATAATACTATGAGTTTAAATTATTTCAGCTGATCTGCTTAAAATTGTATTGATTCTGCTAAAAACACATTTAATACTTTAAAGCTACACTATTAACATGTACAAAACTATCATCAGTAGCCTAATATAAATGATATTACAGTCAGTAATCCTACTACCCAGCTAACAATGTTTGGTTACCAGAACGTTCCCAGAACGTTAGTTTTTGGTTCCCAGAACAGTTTTTTTTTTTTTTTAAACGTTATTCTAATGTTATTCTAACGTTCCCAGAAAGTTATTTTTTTGTTTTTTTAAACGTTATTCTAATGTTATTCTAACGTTCACAGAAAGTTATTTTATTTTAATTTTTTTTAAATGTTATTCTAATGTTATTCTAACGTTCACAGAAAGTTATTTTATTTTAATTTTTTTTAAATGTTATTCTAATGTTATTTTAACGTTCCCAGAAAGTTATTTTTTTTTTAAACGTTATTCTAATGTTATTCTAACGTTCCCAGAAAGTTATTTTATTTTTATTTTTTTAAAAACGTTATTCTAATGTTATTCTAACGTTCCCAGAAAGTTATTTTATTTTATTTTTTAAACGTTATTCTAATGTTATTCTAACGTTCCCAGAAAGTTATTTTATTTTAATTTTTTTAAACGTTATTCTAATGTTATTCTAACGTTCCCAGAAAGTTATTTTATTTTAATTTTTTTAAACGTTATTCTAATGTTATTCTAACGTTCCCAGAAAGTTATTTTATTTTATTTTTTAAACGTTATTCTAATGTTATTCTAACGTTCCCAGAAAGTTATTTTATTTTATTTTTTAAATGTTATTCTAATGTTATTTTAACGTTCCCAGAAAGTTATTTTATTTTATTTTTTAAACGTTATTCTAATGTTATTCTAACGTTCCCAGAAAGTTATTTTTTTGTTTTTTAAAACGTTATTCTAATGTTATTCTAACGTTCACAGAAAGTTATTTTATTTTAATTTTTTTAAATGTTATTCTAATGTTATTCTAACGTTCCCAGAAAGTTTTTTTTTTTTAAACGTTATTCTAATGTTATTCTAACGTTCCCAGAAAGTTATTTTATTTTTATTTTTTTAAAAACGTTATTCTAATGTTATTCTAACGTTCCCAGAAAGTTATTTTATTTTTATTTTTTTAAAAACGTTATTCTAATGTTATTCTAACGTTCCCAGAAAGTTATTTTATTTTAATTTTTTTAAACGTTATTCTAATGTTATTCTAACGTTCCCAGAAAGTTATTTTATTTTATTTTTTAAACGTTATTCTAATGTTATTCTAACGTTCCCAGAAAGTTATTTTATTTTATTTTTTAAACGTTATTCTAATGTTATTCTAACGTTCCCAGAAAGTTATTTTATTTAAATTTTTTTAAATGTTATTCTAATGTTATTCTAACGTTCCCAGAAAGTTATTTTATTTTATTTTTTAAATGTTATTCTAATGTTATTCTAACGTTCCCAGAAAGTTATTTTATTTTATTTTTTAAATGTTATTCTAATGTTATTTTAACGTTCCCAGAAAGTTATTTTTTTTTTAAACGTTATTCTAATGTTATTCTAACGTTCCCAGAAAGTTATTTTTTTTTAAACGTTATTCTAATGTTATTCTAACGTTCCCAGAAAGTTATTTTATTTTAATTTTTTTAAACGTTATTCTAATGTTATTCTAACGTTCCCAGAAAGTTATTTTATTTTATTTTTTAAACGTTATTCTAATGTTATTCTAACGTTCCCAGAAAGTTATTTTATTTAAATTTTTTTAAACGTTATTCTAATGTTATTCTAACGTTCCCAGAAAGTTATTTTATTTTAATTTTTTTAAACGTTATTCTAATGTTATTCTAACGTTCCCAGAAAGTTATTTTATTTTATTTTTTAAACGTTATTCTAATGTTATTCTAACGTTCCCAGAAAGTTATTTAATTTTATTTTTTAAATGTTATTCTAATGTTATTTTAACGTTCCCAGAAAGTTTTTTTTTTTTTTTAACGTTATTCTAATGTTATTCTAACGTTCCCAGAAAGTTTTTTTTTTTTTAAACGTTATTCTAATGTTATTCTAACGTTCCCAGAAAGTTATTTAATTTTATTTTTTAAATGTTATTCTAATGTTATTTTAACGTTCCCAGAAAGTTATTTTTTTTTTTTAAACGTTATTCTAATGTTATTCTAACGTTCCCAGAAAGTAATTTTTTTTTTTAAACGTAATTCTAATGTTATTCTAACGTTCCCAGAAAGTTATTTTATTTTATTTTTTAAACGTTATTCTAATGTTATTCTAACGTTCCCAGAAAGTTATTTTTTTTTTTAAATGTTATTCTAATGTTATTCTAACGTTCCCAGAAAGTTATTTTATTTTATTTTTTAAACGTTATTCTAATGTTATTCTAACGTTCCCAGAAAGTTATTTTATTTTAATTTTTTTAAACGTTATTCTAATGTTATTCTAACGTTCCCAGAAAGTTATTTTATTTTATTTTTTAAACGTTATTATAATGTTATTCTAACGTTCCCAGAAAGTTATTTTATTTTATTTTTTAAACGTTATTCTAATGTTATTCTAACGTTCCCAGAAAGTTATTTTATTTTAATTTTTTTAAACGTTATTCTAATGTTATTCTAACGTCCCAGAAAGTTATTTTATTTAAATTTTTTTAAACGTTATTCTAATGTTATTCTAACGTTCCCAGAAAGTTATTTTATTTTATTTTTTAAACGTTATTCTAATGTTATTCTAACGTTCCCAGAAAGTTATTTTATTTTATTTTTTAAATGTTATTCTAATGTTATTTTAACGTTCCCAGAAAGTTATTATTTTTTTTAAACGTTATTCTAATGTTATTCTAACGTTCCCAGAAAGTTATTTTATTTTATTTTTTAAACGTTATTCTAATGTTATTCTAACGTTCCCAGAAAGTTATTTTATTTTAATTTTTTTAAACGTTATTCTAATGTTATTCTAACGTTCCCAGAAAGTTATTTTATTTTAATTTTTTTAAACGTTATTCTAATGTTATTCTAACGTTCCCAGAAAGTTATTTTATTTTATTTTTTAAACGTTATTCTAATGTTATTCTAACGTTCCCAGAAAGTTATTTTATTTTAATTTTTTTAAACGTTATTCTAATGTTATTCTAACGTTCCCAGAAAGTTATTTTATTTTAATTTTTTTAAACGTTATTCTAATGTTATTCTAACTTTCCCAGAAAGTTATTTTATTTTATTTTTTAAACGTTATTCTAATGTTATTCTAACGTTCCCAGAAAGTTATTTTATTTTATTTTTTAAACGTTATTCTAATGTTATTCTAACGTTCCCAGAAAGTTTTTTTTTTTTTTTTTTAAACGTTATTCTAATGTTATTCTAACGTTCCCAGAAAGTTATTTTATTTTATTTTTTAAACGTTATTCTAATGTTATTCTAACGTTCCCAGAAAGTTATTTTATTTTATTTTTTAAACGTTATTCTAATGTTATTCTAACGTTCCCAGAAAGTTATTTTATTTTTATTTTTTTTAAATGTTATTCTAATGTTATTCTAACGTTCCCAGAAAGTTATTTTATTTTTATTTTTTTAAAACGTTATTCTAATGTTATTCTAACGTTCCCAGAAAGTTATTTTATTTTTATTTTTTTAAAACGTTATTCTAATGTTATTCTAACGTTCCCAGAAAGTTATTTTATTTTATTTTTTAAAACGTTATTCTAATGTTATTCTAACGTTCACAGAAAGTTATTTTATTTTAATTTTTTTTAAATGTTATTCTAATGTTATTCTAACGTTCCCAGAAAGTTATTTTATTTTATTTTTTAAACGTTATTCTAATGTTATTCTAACGTTCCCAGAAAGTTATTTTATTTTATTTTTTAAAAGTTATTCTAATGTTATTCTAACGTTCACAGAAAGTTATTTTATTTTTATTTTTTTTAAATGTTATTCTAATGTTATTCTAACGTTCCCAGAAAGTTATTTTATTTTAATTTTTTTAAAACGTTATTTTAATGTTATTCTAACGTTCCCAGAAAGTTATTTTATTTTAATTTTTTTAAATGTTATTCTAATGTTATTCTAACGTTCCCAGAAAGTTATTTTATTTTAATTTTTTTAAACGTTATTCTAATGTTATTCTAACGTTCCCAGAAAGTTATTTTATTTTATTTTTTAAACGTTATTCTAATGTTATTCTAACGTTCCCAGAAAGTTATTTTATTTTATTTTTTTAACGTTATTCTAATGTTATTCTAACGTTCCCAGAAAGTTATTTTTTTGTTTTTTAAAACGTTATTCTAATGTTATTCTAACGTTCACAGAAAGTTATTTTGTTTTTATTTTTTTTAAATGTTATTCTAATGTTATTCTAACGTTCCCAGAAAGTTATTTTATTTTATTTTTTAAACGTTATTCTAATGTTATTCTAACGTTCCCAGAAAGTTATTTTATTTAATTTTTTAAACGTTATTCTAATGTTATTCTAACGTTCACAGAAAGTTATTTTATTTTATTTTTTTTTAAATGTTATTCTAATGTTATTCTAACGTTCCCAGAAAGTTATTTTATTTTATTTTTTAAAACGTTATTCTAATGTTATTCTAACGTTCCCAGAAAGTTATTTTATTTTATTTTTTAAACGTTATTCTAATGTTATTCTAACGTTCCCAGAAAGCTATTTTTTGGTTTTTTTTAAACGTTATTCTAATGTTATTCTAACGTTCCCAGAAAGTTATTTTATTTTATTTTTTAAACGTTATTCTAATGTTATTCTAACGTTCCCAGAAAGTTATTTTATTTTATTTTTTTTAAACGTTATTCTAATGTTATTCTAACGTTCCCAGAAAGTTAATTTTTTGTTTTTTTAAACGTTATTCTAATGTTATTCTAACGTTCCCAGAAAGTTAGTATTTTTTTTTTTTTAAATGTTATTCTAACGTTCCCAGAAAGTTCTTTTTTTGGTTTTTAAAACGTTATTCTAATGTTATTCTAACGTTCCCAGAAAGTTCTTTTTTTGGTTTTTAAAACGTTATTCTAATGTTATTCTAACGTTCCCAGAAAGTTCTTTTTTTGGTTTTTAAAACGTTATTCTAATGTTATTCTAACGTTCCCAGAAAGTTATTTTTTGGTTTTTTAAACGTTATTCTAATGTTATTCTAACGTTCCCAGAAAGTTATTTTTTGGTTTTTAAAACGTTATTCTAATGTTATTCTAACGTTCCCAGAAAGTTACTGGCTACAGAAAGAACGTTAGTTTCTGGTAATCCTCACCCTAAAGTGTTGTTTTGTATACTTTAGTAAGTTACTAGTTTAATATGCTCCTGAATGGTCGTCATGATAGCGATTGACTAAAAAAAGTCCCTCTGGACTTTTAATTCATAAAATCTAATTTCAGAGATTGCTGCAGCTGAATAACAAAGATCGAGACGTTTTGACAAATGAAACATTGAGAAAATATACCAATGATAGTGATTACAGGTGCCATAGAAAGGAAAACTGTATTTATCTTGGCATAGTTGAATAATAAGAGTTCTGTACATGGAAATTACATCCCTTGAGCCTCAAACTCCATTGTTTCCTCCTTCTTATGTAAATCTCGTGAATGCAAAAGACCACTGAAAAACAAGCGAATCAGAACATAACACTGACTGTGATGTAACAGTCAGAATCACTAATAGTTACGCCCCCAGCATTTGCATAAACCCGCCCATGTTCTAGGCCAGCCGCCAGCCGAACCATCAGAAGTTCTGCAGGTATTGTGAAGAAACAAGCGAGGACAACAGTGAAAATGGCCGATCATGGAAATAAATATTATGCTCCAGACTGTGCAGGGGGTGTGAAGAGCAGGGATGGGTTGGTGTCTGTATTCAGAAAGGCACAGAAAACAAATAACGTGTTCTACTAAAATAAGGCGAGCCACTAAAGGGACATGGTTAGCTTCTTGCTAGCGGTAGCCTGTTACATTACAGTACATAAGATTTCACTTTCCACATAAACAGAGTCAGGAGAGATGACTGAGGATGATGGTGAATGATTTACAGATCCTGAGCACCACTGTCAAGCATCTGATCATGTACAATGTGTGGTAAGTACTGCGCTTCATAGTATAAACAGAGTACGTGCGATCGCGAATCTCGAAAGTGAAAGTAAAAAGTGATTGTGCATTCCAAAGCAGTTTCAATGCCCAGCATATTAATATGCCCGCATTTTATTTACAGTATAATTACCCAACGATATAACTGCACGAGAAAGTACTGAAATATATATATTTTCACTCTGTTTCCGTCCTGTGAGCTACTGAAATGAGCTGCAGTGAAACCAATTAGAGCAGAGCTCAACATTATTATTCATGACCCTTCCAAATAAGGTAATAACAGACCATTTCATTCTAGGGAGAAATCCTAGGGTTGTAAATGGACATGTAAAACGATTTCTGGATAATTTTTGCCCTTATCTAAGCCACCTTCACCTTTAATGAAGATCAGCTGGTCCTAATTGTCATCAGTTACTGGCTAGCTCTGATTGGCTGCTGGAGGGAGAGCTTGTGGGTAAAGCTGGAGACTCCCTGTGAAGATGCCCCCTATTTTTCACCTTCCTTGCCTCCTGACACGGTTTTCTCTTGTCCCAGACATTATCATGTGCTAGTAGCTGGTCTGTTGGCCTTCTGGTTGTTAGTGTACAATGTATTTTCCTTTTGAATCTTTGAAGAGATGTTGTTGATCTGTTTTACTCAGGTAAATTCAGAACTTGAGATTTAAGTTAACCTTTTTAATTATTTTTTGGAGCAGTAGGGAGGTGGATGCCCTTTTTTTTTAATCTCCATGTTTTCGGTGAGAAAGGGAGTAGGGTACGACTTCTGCTGTTTGTTTTGTGAGTTTAGAAAGTACTCCTCCCTAAGATAGATCTTTTATGCTTGTTGTTTTGGCCTGGTCCCCTCCCGAAGCTTTATTTGCGCCCCTCTTTGTACCTTTTTTTGAGCTTGTCAAATAAACCACTTTTCCTGAGTGTTACACAAATCTGTGTGATTTTTGTGGAGTGCTGGGACAGGAGAGGTGGTCCTGTTGCCTATTAAGAGTTTAGTTTTTTTTGGCCTTGCATTTGTAAATTTCCTTGTTATCCCCTTCCTGACCCTAGACTAGGAAGGCCCGTAACAATATTTATGATAAAAAATACTTTAAGCTTTTTATAATGATTCTACGGACCCCCTGCAATTGTGAAAGACCACTAGAGGTACATGTACCCCCGGTGGAGAAACACTGATTAAAACAGTTCGCTGAACTTGTATAGTGCTAATAATTTAAAACTGAACCACATTTCTTTATTTTTGTTGTAATGATGGTAAATATGTTCTTTATTTTGACTGAACAGGATAAAACTTAATTAGTCCCAAACAATAAAAGCTGTTAACATTAATCGTTACAGCCACAATAACAATGAGCTTTATCTTCACAATTGAGTTCACAAATAATGCAGCCTGCTGGGTTAAAGATGAATGATTGAGGTTAAATATCAAACATCAGACAAACTGAAGCTGCTGCACTGTAAACAAGACCGAACACAGCCAAGGGTTGTGAATTAATACAGTGAGTTGAACATAAAACTGATGCTGCTGCTGTGCTGTTTGGGAAGTCCTGATGTTCTTCACAGGTTCTTGAGCGTGTCTTGACCCTCAGGCTTCTCCAGCCACTCAAGAGGCCAGCTGGCTTTAATACTGGGACGGTCCTTTAGCATCTCGTAGTACTCCATCAGTCTGGGACAACGCTCTGGAGGACAGCTGGAACCAGATCAAACATTAAACCAGCCCCATCCCAACCTTCACCTGACAGCATCAATCATAATGCATTCAATATCTGATACTGTTTTCAAACTCAAAGAATCATATTTTATAAAGCCCTCATGACATAACGCATCTGATCAACAACTTTTAATTAATGAGAAAATGTGAAAAATGCTTTATATGCAGAGCGATTCACTCACTGAAGTCGTGGGAAATACGCGATGACGGGGAAACAAACCACATCAGCCATGGTGAAGTTCTTGCCAGCGAGGTACGAGCCTTTACCCATCTGATGAACAAATCACTCATCATTAGAGAACTTCATTATTATGCCCACAAATACAGTAACAGCATCTCCTCTACTAATAAAGACAAGAATTTAATCATTACAATCAACATGTGCATTCATAATCCATTCCACTGTTGTAATGCGAGTAAAGAAATAAAAAAAGATGGAGGCAAAAGGTCAATTTCACCCTCCATAACTAAAAATTTTACTGATAAGACATTAGGTTGCAATTAAAAAAATATTATTTTTTTTTAAATTTGAATTAATTGCAACAGCCACCTAAAACAATGACTATTTGACAATCATTACATTTAGATGAAGAGAATACCTGATGAATCCTTCACAATGAGACGGCAATCTGACGTAATAAATGCATGATTTATATTAGCAATAAATATCAATAAAACACAACCTTCTCCAAGTATCCATCCCACAGTTTGAGCTCGGTGATTAAATTCTCTTTATTCCTCTTCAGAGTCGATTCATGTCTCTCTCCTTCAGGAACATACCACTCATAGAAAGCCACGTCATCTGAACAAAAAACAGTGCATATGTTTTCAAATTTGATCCATCAGGCTTTTATGACTCATATAGTTTGATACAGTGACAATATGGAGAACAAAACAGCTCAATTTTATTCAGAGACTCAAAAATATTTGTATATATGCTAATATTTCTACAATGAAATTCTGCTGCTTGTAATGGAAATCATTGAGATCTTTATAACAGTGCAGCAGATACTGACATCAATTCATCTAAATATCAGTGGTCTATATCTCCAATAACATGAGATGTAAATGATCCAAACATATAATGCAATGCTGATTGAGAGATGAGGAAATAAACGCTCCTCAGAAGATGTGAGATGAAGATCATTCCTCCGCTGAGGAACAGAGAAAGTAAAGCTTCTGGAAACAAACGCTCCTCTAAAGATCCTGATGATCAGATTTGAGAAGCACTGATTTATCTAGAAAATGATTGATGGAGAATCAAGTAAAGCTGAGCTGCTTCAGTCCAGTAAGAGTTCATCTGGAGATATGACTGCAGTTATTCTGACCTTTACTTGATCAAAATCAGTCAAGATTTGACACGAGAAGCAGCAGCTGAAGCTGGACACTTGTATGTTTTATGTTTTTATGAAGTATGTTGACTGTTGAGGGCACTTACACATTTTCTGCTGCAGGTTGTTGGTCTCAAACATTCGCTGGAAGACGAGCGCTTGTTCAGACGGGTCTTCTGGGATCAGACGGGTGCCTTGAGACTTAAACGCACTCTAGAAACCAAAAACACATCCATTAGTCATCGCTCTGGGATCTGTAGTGTCTGGATCTATTACTTTATTACTAAAAATCAATTATTATTACTACTCTTCCTTAAACATGTTTTCAGAGTCACTTAGACATTATTTACTTCAAACACCATGAAAAATATCAATTTGTAACTGAACTAAACCTTCCGACATCAAGCAATATAACATCAGAACTGACTCAGAATCTCACATAAAGACTACCATTGAAAATAAAAATAAAAAACAGTATCTACTCTGAACTAGAAAAAAAAATAATTTGATGCTGAAAACATTGGAAACTAGTACAAAGTGATTATTTGTATTTCACTTATTCCAGTTTGATAGACAATTGGGTTATTTATGGAAACTTGTTTCTGACATGGATTTAAAAAAAATGAAAAACATCATTACGACTTTTGATCTCACAATTACGACTTTTTTCTCGCAATTTATATATTAGAGTTTATATTTCACAAATCGAATTGTGTGAAAAAAACTCTAAATTGAAATTGTCTCAACTAGATTTTTTGTTTTTTTAATACTGTGGTGTAGGGATGTAACGATTACCGGTTTGATGATAATTCATGATAAAATACCCCACGGTTAGTATTACCGTTTCATATTTTAATTATCATTAAAACCGTATTCGATTACCGAGATTTGAACAACTCGCGATAAATAAATACTGTGCAGCATAAAGCAGTTTTAAGTAACAGTCACAGCACGCAGAGTAGTTTCGTTTTGAGTGAAAACAGGGCAGAAAAACTGGGAGGTTTTAAAAGACTGCTGAGGGAATTATAAAAATTAATATATGAATGTACCTCTGACGTTTCTGACTGTCTTCTGCGAGTCGATGGCATTTTGTTTTCATCTTCGCTCCATGTAATACCTAAAGGAAGTGTTTTTAATCGCAATACTGCTTTGTGCACAGAGTTTACGGGAAACAGCTGTAATTCATCTTATCCTTAAGCGCCACCTGCTGTCAGAGAGTGGATTTACAGAGACTTATATTTAGCTTCTGTCTGACAGAATTTGCATGCCCTGCTGTAAATTTTGTCCGGTTGATGATGTGTTGGTACTTTTTGAACATCTCCAGCACGTGTTAACAATACTGTGATAATACTGATAACCCTGATAATTTCGGTCACTATAATCGTGATAAGAAATTGTCATACTGGTACATCCCTACTGTGGTGGAAACAAAAAACGAGAAACAAATTAACCGCTATTTTTTTTTTTCATCATCTTTATGTATAACAGAGACCCTAGACGGACATAGTAATGGAAAAAATGAGATGAGAGTAAAAAATATATTGCTTTTACGCTCCTTCACATATCATTCACTTGCAAATCTTTTGCGCTTTTTTTTCTTCAAGCAAATATGTGCATAACTTTCTTGTGGAAGACAAATAAATGCAAAAACACTGAAATATTACTGTTTCCTGTTGTTCAATATAATATATAGTGCACAATATAAAACACTTTTCGGCAATAAGGAAATAATCAGAATTATTATTAAACACGTCACAAGCTAATATTGGTCCGTGACCTAATTTGTATGGAGACACGTGCACTTCAAGATACTCTAGCTTTATTGTTCTCAAATGACGCAAATCAGCTGATATGCAACTCATCTGCTTTCCCAATGATGGTCAGTGTTTCTGTAAAGCAGATCATGACTGATGATTTAACTGACCGATTGTTATGCAATGTTTTACAAGTAGATTAGTGTGACTTAGTGGTCGACCAATATATCACAAAGGCCGATATATCGGCCGATATGTTGCATTTTTTAATATCAGCATTGGCCAATCATTTTTTTCTGTTTGGCCGATGTGTTCTATTATGTGTTAAATTTGACGGTGCGCTGGACTTTTATTTTGACTGTGCTGAAAACGGCAGCAACTGAGCACACAGTCTCACATTCTCCCTCTTGATCGCTGTCATTGTTTAACAGTTCTGAACGGATAGAAGTCTGTTTAATAATCAGATACTGTCAAAAAAAATGTTTAAATGTATACAAAAAGTATTATAACGACTGCTTTTATATTATTAGTAATATAAGGTCAAACATAATACTTTCTCGGTTGCCGTCAGCATTCAGCAAATATGAATGTATATCATTTAAACAAGTCTTTGAATGTCTAATAAACATTTAATTTCACAAACCTTGCAGATGAGGTCGGATCCAGCTGTGAGATCTTGTTAAGTGTGCATGATTGTGTGTTCTCTTGTGACTTGAATACGGACAGGGGGAGAGTCCAGTTTCCCTGGAGACGCCTGATCGACAAACTTTAAACTCGTGATTTCAAACTATGTTGTGCTTTATTCATTAGCCAAACATGTTCATGTCATTTTCACTGTGTGCTGTATGTAAAATGAGTGTTACCTTGGCTTTAGTTAAAATAAAAAGATTTTTGGTGACCCTTTTGGTGACAGTGTTTACTTACTTTTTAATTATATTTTTATTAAAGGTATCTTGGAGAGGTGAGGTGTCCAAGTTGCAACATCTAACTACTGGGGTGCCTCAGGGCTCAGTTCTTGGACCACTTCTCTTCTCTGTCTTCATGGCATCACTAGGTTCTGTCATTCAGAAACATGGCTTTTCATATCACTGCTATGCTGATGCTATGCAACTCTACCTCTCATTCCATCCTGATGATCCGACGATAGCTGCTCGCATCTCAGCTTCTCTAACAGACATCTCTTGCTGGATGATGGACCATCACCTTCAACTCAACCTTGCCAAGACAGAACTGTTTGTGGTTCCATTCTGAGCTTATATCTCGCGATTCTGAGTTATATCTTGCGATTCAAAATTAATATCTCACAATTCTAAATGAATACCTCATGATTCTGGGTTTATATCTTGCAATTCTGAGTTTAAATATCTCGTAATTCAGAGTTTTTCCCCTCAGAACTGAAAAACGTCTGAATTGTGAGAATAGAAAGTTGCAATTACCTTTTTATTTTTATTGCATGGCAGAAATGAGCTTCCATAATATTCAATTGTAAAAGAAAGTCAATCATACCTAGAGTTGACATTTTTCCCTCTTTGGCAGGTGATTACAGGTGCATTGACTTTTTGCAGACCATATTATTTTCTGATTTATAGGAATTAAAACACGTTTTTCTTGTGTGTGATCAACTGGACACTGATTTATAATTTACATTTTAAAGCAACGTAATAACGGGTTATAAATATTTGAGTTACGTAACGCCCCTCGGTCAAACGACACGCCCCTTCCGTGTTTTACCTCCAGATACAGGCACGCGGCAAACGACTCGTTCACGACGATGTCTCCGTGCTTAAAAGTTGGAAGCTGCAAATAAAAAGGAAAAAAGTGCAATATTAAAACAAAAGTTTGGCAACTGTTCTGTCGCCGAATTAAAGCTGCATACACAGTAAAAGCTCAATGCAATCATAAGAAATCATAAAAGGCACAGGTCTGTAATGCATCTGGACGCACCTGAACTCTGGGATTGAGAGCTTTCACTTCTTCACACTTGTGTTCGTTCTTGTCAAAAGACAAATGTTTGTGTTTGTATCCCTGCAGCATTTTCTCTTCCAGCGCGATCATGACTCTCCAGCACGGAGGAGAACCAGAGCCCCAGTACAGCATCATGTTCTGCGCCATGACCGCTAATGTCGCGTTTAATTATCAAATAATATTATTAATGTGCGGTGCTGCGCAGATAAAGACCACAGATCTTACAGCGTCACGCTGTCGCTGACTCTGACACACGTTTTCACTTTTTCAGGGGCGGGGCTTCGCCATCTGCCGGCCGGAAATGGAACTGCTCGTGTTTTGAATGGGAACATGGAAATACAGTGGTGCTCTTGTGTTAATGATCTCAGTGAACAAATATCATTTAGAGGAAATAATAAAGTAAAAAAAATAAAAAAAATATTAAAATGAGAAAATAATAAAAAAATACACAATATAATAATAAATAAAAATAAATAAATAATATAATTATAATAAATAAATAAATAAATAAGTTATAATAAATTTGAAATAAATGTTAAAAATGCTGAAAAATAAATAAAATTAAAGATAAAATTGAAGATAAAATTAAATTAAAAAAACATTTTATAGACAATAAATAAATAATATCCTAGCCAGAGGAGAACTGGCCCCCCTGACTGAGCCTGGTTTCTCCCAAGGTTTTTTTCTCCATTCGGTCAGAGGGAGTCACTTTGATTTCACAGATACTATTTAAACTAAACTGAGCTAGACAATGACATCTCTGAATTCAATAATGAAATGCCTTTAACTGAAAATTAAGTGTTTAATCTCATTATTATACATTACTGACACTCTATCCTCCAATCTGATACTGTTAAGTGCTTTGACACAATCTGTATTGTTAAAAGCGTTATATAAATAAAGCTGACTTGACTTGACTAAAGAATAATAAAAACATGCATTAAAATGTTCTTATGTATTCGAGGGCCTGTATAGTTTATCCATCAACTAATGATCAAACATGATCAGTTTATTTATTACTCTCCACGGGTGTCAGAAATGCACAGATCCAGTCAAACACTGCCAGCGGTCTTATTTCAGAAAGGGTTTTATTGCAGGGTGTGATGCATGCAGATCAAAGTGAAAATATTACAGTACAAGGCCTTCAATTCTGCAAAATGAGCTCAGATTCCATGTGCTCAAGAACAAACTAAACTAAACATTACTGATGTTTCAGCAGGTAAAAACAGACGAGTGGATCATGCAAGTTCTGTGTTCTGAAATAAAAGGCAAGTAAAACAAACACAATTCTCTGTTCAAACACTGTAAACTAGTTCTGCTGCTCGCTGAGCGTGGCGTTTATGGCTTCAGTTGTCCTCAAATTAACATGTACAGAAAAAAAGATCTACAGAAATTACAAAACAAAACAAAAGGGCATTAACATTTAGTCTCGTTCATCGTCAAAAATACTTTCACCATTTTGTACATTTAGAATAATTTTTGGAGACAGAATGCATCTGATGTAGAGCTCATACAAATCTTATAAAGTCTTGTTTTCCCATTTAATAATAATGGACGTTAAGGTGCAACATGATGGTTCTCATGACAGCATGAATCGACACAAAACTCTCCGACCATCCTGGAGGATCAGAAACATGAATGAGCGAGTTACTGTAGTTCCTTCTGTGTCAAAGGCACATCGAAATCTGCTATAAAACACTCGCATCTCAAACAAGAGATGCTTAAAGAAACCAGAAACAGCTCACGGGCATCATTTAACCCTCGTAATGCATTTCAAATCTGATACTATTGTCATATTCTGGGCCCATTTGGACATGAAGAATCATTATTTTATAAGACAGTCATACCTTAATATTTTTTAACTAAAAACCATATTGTATCTCATCAGCAATTTCTCTTGAATGCGTGAATGTGGAAAAAATATAAAACCATGTTATTACTGCATTTAATCCTTTATTATTAATTAAAAAATTGAGCAATTCTTTGTCATTTCAAATTACACATGGATCAGACCAAAAAACTAAGATGCAAAATATATATATGTATTTTTTCAATATTGATGGTATTTTATTGGATAATATCATTGTATGAAATTGATAAAAAAAATATATAATCTGTTAATTAACCCCTTTGGAATGAACAGAGTTTAATTAAATTCCTTTGAATTAATATCTTGTGAATAGCTAAAATGTATGAAAACCGACATATTTATTTCTATCAAAACATAAATATTACTCTGAGAATTTTTCAAATAAAATAAATTCATTTTACTTACATAAACTTTCAATTTCAAATTGAAATTTAAAATGGTCAGTTTTTCATATTTGCACATATTCATGTTCATCAACAAAATTCAGTCCAGAAGTATGTGAGATATAGGGAAAAGGTTAAAAATATTTTACAAATGTTTCTGTCATTAATTTAACTTCATAGATTATTTTGCAGAAGGTATTTGTGATACTAATGGTACTCCATACAAGCCGGGTCAAAAATGACCCGAACACGAAACACGTTATATCTCTGAAAGAATAACTGTAAAAAATACTGAAAAACATTAATGATGTGTATTTTTAGGACTTTAAAGCATCTGCTAAGTTTGGTTCTCTTACTAAAAACTATGCATTGTTTAGAATTTTTTCTGTATTTCTTCTGGGTCAAAACAGACCTGAATGCATTATGAGGGTTATTAAAGATGAACTGCACAAAAAGAAAAGTCTGTGCGTGTTTTAAAGGTGTTTTACTGTCTGAAAACCACATCTAGGATTGTAGGATTTAAAAAAACAGACATTTAATATCTGTTGAAAGTTGTCCCTTCATATAGTACATTTAACAATAAATAACCCAAAGTATTAGACTACAGTTTTACTGATCTGACCGATGCAGAATCAAGTGACCAGACATTTAAAGCCACATTTCACCGTTCCTCTATTTTTGAAAGTTATAAATAGAAATAACTCAAATAAAACGATGGTCAAACCCTGAGTTAGTGTCCAGTCGGGGTAAAACATCTTATTCTTTCCTTTCATTGAACTAAACTGTAAAGGGATTTTACATCATCACAGTGACGGCCTGCGATTGGCTGGTGAGGCGTGTATGTAATGAGGGGGTGTGGCTTAGAATCAAACACAGTGTGGAGGCGGAGCTTTGGAGTACATATGACCAATGAAAGATTCTGCAGCCGTTTCATTATTAAACCGTGTTTTTAAGGTGGTATGTTGGATTTTCTGTTGTCTTGAGATGAGTTCTGCTGAAGGCAACAGCGTCAGTGTGCTTTGGACGGGACGTCCCATTACACAGGCATCTCTGACGTGTCCAACCCCAGCGCTTGAGCTTCTTCTGCAGTCAGACCGCCCTTCAGAGTCCTCCTCACTGAGACACAATGTTAGCATTAGTCTCTGCTTAACTCAAGAACACAAGAACAACTGTATCATTTTTCATATGTGAATTTATAAGGCTTCTAAGCTCACAATCTGCTCCATGCCTTCTGATTGATAGTTTAGTTTTTTCTCCAGTAAAAGCTCTTCAGCTGCTGCTTCACGTGTCTTTCTGCTGTCAAATCCTGACTGATGTTTATCAAGTAAATACCAGAATAACTTATGAAGAATAAAGAATATTGTTGGATCTTTGACAAACTGATTTTTTCCTCTGTTGTGAACTGCTAAATGCATAAATGTGAATGTAACTGTTATATTGCTATAATCTAACTGTTAAATTAAAATGTTTTATTTTTGTGTCAGATTATTGATTTAAAACTTAACATTTTGATGTTTTATTTCAGTATTTTATTTCGATTATATTTGAAAAAAAAAAAAAAATAATAAATAAAAAAAATAATATATATATTTTTTTGTTGTTGTTGTTGTTGTTTAAGAATTTTATAAATTTTCCTAAGTGTTTATAAATTTTAACATGATTTGATTTTTATATTTTTATGTTATGTATTTTTATTTAGCTTTTGTCTTTTTGTTTATTTTCACTACCTTTTATATTTTTAGTAATATTTCAAGATGAGCACTAAATAAAAAAATAAAACACAAATTGAAATAAATTGTAAAAATGTAAAAAATAACAATATTAAAATTAATAAACACTTGGTAAAATTAATAAAATCAAAACAAATAATATAAATAAATTATTTGAAAAAACTCTGAATAAAACACTTAAAATTAAATAAACATTTGTATTTATTTTATAAATTTTTTACTAAGTATTTTATATTGTTTTTATTTTACCATTATTTATTTTAAATTTTACATGTTTAAGATGTGTTTTATTTTATTAGTTTTTGTCTTTTTTATTTAACATGTGGTTTTATTTTTTCTTCTTACTTATTTACTTATTATTTAGATCATTTTATGTCAGTATCTGCTGTACTGTTATAAAGATCTCATTGATTTACATTACAAGCATCAGAATTTCATCATATAATGTATATATATATATATATATATATATATATATATATATATATATATATAATAGCACTTGCATATCAATGCTCTTTTGTTGATTTTGATTGCTTCCATTGTCCTCACTTCCATAAGTCGCTTTGGATAAAAGCGTCTGCTAAATGACTAAATGTAAATCTAAATATCAGCATCTGCACCAAATTGCATGTTTTGGAGTCGCTAAATAAAACTTATGGTTTTCCTCCATATGCTCACTATATCAGACTATATGAGCCATAAAAGCCTGATGTATCAAACATGATTTCCTTTTATATTTTGTCTAAATGTTCAGTAAATAATTACATTTGATAAAATTCAGTTTTTCATTTCAAATGTGAAGAGACAAGCCCTGCAGCTGAACGTACGTGATTTGCGGTTCGCGCGTGAGCGGCGTCGTTCACGGGGTTCCGCTCGTTCTCTGGGACTCTGAGTGGCTGATCGTACGATTCTCTCCATGATCTCATCTGCAGCTTCGTCCGTTGCGCACTGAGACTCTTCATTCACTGCGGCCCATGCGGTGCGGCCTACAGAGAGACACGAGGATGTTACAAAGATTCAGCTGAATGTGTTTCTACACATGAACACTGATCGTGTGTGTGTGTGTGTGTGTGTCAAGGCTTAGCTGTGAAATGGTTCTCTTCTTATTTGAAAGATAGCTCCTTTTCAGTCAGTTTAGGGGATTATTCTTCTACTCTTGTGCATGGGGTTCCTCAGGGTTCTATTTTGGGATCAATTTTATTTCCCTTTATATGCTCCCTTCAGGTTCTATGCTTAAGAAATTTGGGATTCATTATCATTTGTATGCGGATGAAATTTATTTACCACTGAAACATGGGCATAAATGTGCCATTCAGTCCCTATATGAATGTTTGACTGAGGTTTAATGTTGGTTGGCGAATAACTGTGAGTGTGTGTAAGAGTGTGTGTGATTTTGTGACATATGAGGACACAAATTTGTATAATGACATGGGTATGACATAGGTATTACAAGGAGAAGGTGCTTTATGAGGACATTTCCCCATGTCCCCATATTTCAAAAGGCTTATAAATCATACAGAATAAGTTTTTTTTGAGAAAGTAATAATAAACAAAGTTTCCTGTAAGGGGTAGGTTTAGGTGTAGAATTGGTGTAGGGCGATAGAAAATATGGTTTGTACAGTATAAAAACCATTACGCCTATGGAATGTCCCCACAATTCACAAAAACAAAGATGTGTGTGTGAGTGAGTGTGTGAGAGAGAGAGAGAGAGTGTGTGTGACCTCTGCTGGCGCGTGTGCGCGTGCGCATCCTGAGGCCCGTCGCTCCAGTGCTGTCGTTGTCTCCTCTCTGCATGCTGCTCTTCAGCACGACCTTCATCTGCTCATGTTCGGCTGTGTCTTCAGCGTGACACAAACTCTGCGGCTCCGTCTGTGGCCCGACAGGAGGAGCGCTGCTGCTGCTGCTGCTGCTCACACACACACGACCCGCCTGCACACACACACACACACAGACCATCACAAAATACATACTGATTATACATTATCATAAATTATACAGTTTATAAACATCAAAATGTTAAATTAAAATAATAATAAAAAAAAAATCTTATTTTTTATTTATTGCTTTTATTAATTTATTTTGCAAATTATTTATAAATTAAGATTTTGATTATTTGAAATAAACTTTTATTATTTTTTATCAAAATGATACACTTAATAAAATTTTAATAAATCATAAACAAATTATTTGAAAATAAAACACTTAAGATTTAACACATAAATGTTAAATTAAAATAAATGATTTGAAAATAAAAACCACCAAAATAAAAACGTATTACTTATTTAAATGTTAGTGTTTTGATTTTTTTTGTTTTCAAATTTAAAATATTTTTTATACTTTAAATATATATAAAAAATACATTCAAAATAAAATACGAGAGTTTAAATAAATCATAATCTCAAATTAAAATAAACACTCTTAAAATAAAACAATTAAAATAAAGATTAAAAAATATGAAATATTTTAGTAGTTTACTTGCATTTTGACTATTAACCAACATCAGAGAACCATGAATGTGAATTTGTTGTTAAAAAAGTATTTTAGGTTAAAGTGGTTCGACTGACAAAAACGTTTGGGAATCCCTGGTGTAAAGAATCATTTGCACATTTACACCTCAAACTCTCAAGATTACACACACACACATGCATCAGACTAAATCAAGACAAAAACACAGCTGAGCGCTTCCAGGTTAGAAGCACCACATGTGCAGATCTGATCCGGGTTATACACTGATGCTCCATTAGTAACGCTGGCAGCTTTAACAAGCCATTAAAACATGAACGGTTAATATCCGTCAGAACAAACACACGCCCTCATACCTCATTGTCCTCTTCTTCATCCGTCTGGGGTGAGAAACAGAGAAATCAACAATCAACCATCTGTAGTCTCAAGTAGTGTGGTAGAGATTGTCATACAAGCAGATTTATAAATATTCATCAATCTAGCCCCGCCCACAACATAAAATATTCATATTTATAGCTCTGCCCACATCACTAATGAAAATCTCTAGCTCTGCCCACATCACAAGATAATATCTATAGTCCCACCCACATCTGTGAATAATCACATCCCCAGCTCCGCCCACATCAATAATGAAAATCTCTAGCTCTGCCCACATCACAAAATAATCACAACTCTAGCTCCGCCCACATCACTTAATAATATCTACAGTCCCGCTCACATTTACTACTATAGCCCCACCCACATCTGTAAATAATCAAAACCCCAGCTCCACCCACATCACTAATGAAAATATAGGGCTCCACCCACATCACTAAATAATCCCAACTATAGCTCTGCCTACATCACTAAATATCTACAGTCCCGCCCACATTCACTACTATAATCCCACCCACATCTGTGAATAAATCACAACCCCAGCTCTGCCCACATCACTAATGAAAATCTCTAGCTCCGCCCACATCACAAAATAATCACAACCCTAGCTCCGCCCACACCACAATGAAAATCTCTAGCTCCGCCCACATCAGTGAATGATCATCTTTTCTCCTCTAGAGAGAAAAGGACCTCATTTGTTCCTGAAGATGGCGCTGTTCCTCCATGAGATGACTCGTGATTGTTATTTCAGTGTTCAAACCGCTGTAACCTCGCTCAAGTGAAGTCAGGTTAAGCATATCTTGGGATTTGAGCCCACAATGTCTCCACCAGTAAACACCACGAGCGGTGAGTGAATGATGAGCAGAATAAACTAATAACCGCTGTACATGTGGAGAGCGTTCAGACACATAATCACAAATCCTCTCTCCATTGCTCAGGCCTACAGTGTAAAAACACACAGCGATCATCTTCCTCTTTACACTGTCGCATTAGGATTGCTGCTCGAGCCAAGAACATTAAACACGGTTTTTATCTGTTCTAATCTGAAAAGTGAAAGGGTGGGTTAGTTTAGAGCAGTGCTTTGCCATCAAAAATTTGTACCAGAAAAATTATTTAAAAATAAAAACATTCAAAAAGAACATTTCTTAAAATTATAAAAAATTAAATAAATGATAAAAAATAAATAAATAAAAATGCAAAAAAAAAAAATCATACAATAAATAATTTTTATTAAAATTCAAATATGATTTCATTATTAAAATCATAAAAAAAAAAAAAAAATACTTGGAAAAACAATCAAAATGAATGATTTATTAAACATATTCCTAAAATATATATGATAAATTATTAAAATGATAAAAATTAAAAATCAAATCATATTAAAATAAAAACAATAAAAACCACCAGAAATCAATTAAATGTATTAAAATCATAAAATGTAAAATAAAAATTTACAATTTAAAACAAAAACTGAACAAATTGAAATTATTAAAATGTAAGCTAAAATGAAACATTTTAAAATAAAAACAATCAAAATAAAATACTAAGAATTAAAATCATAAAAATGTAAAATAAAAATAAATCATTAAAAAAAATCTAAATAGAACACATACTAAAAATTCATTCAAATAATAATAAAATAAATTATAAAAACATAAATCATAAAAATGTAAAATTAAGATAAATAACTTAAAAAATAAAACAATTAAATCAAATACTAAAAAATGTATTCAAATGATAAAAAAGTCCCCCAAAAAAATCAATCATTTAAAAAGAATAAAAATCAATACAAATAATAAAAATGTAAAATAAAAATAAATGATTGTAAAATGAAAAAGACAAATGTTTTATTTGTTTGCAGGTATGTGTATCTCACCTGTGTGTTGAGGTCTGTGATCATCTTTCCTCGGGTCTTGTTTCTCTCTCTGTGATCGGCGCGCTTCTGTTTCTGCTGGAGGACACGTTCGCGGGTTGTGCGGTACTCCAGAGCGAACTCGCTGAGGATTTTACTGAACCGAGTCACGCTGATCTCACGAACGCTGTACGCCGGGTGACCCAGGAACAGCAGAAACGAGTGAAACCTGCCACACACACAACACCATTCATATTAAACCCACTCCCATCAAGTCTGACTTCAGATCAAGAGGTTATATTGGACATCAAATCTTGTCCTCTAATCTCTCATGCTTGTTGTATTTGATTGTTTTTATTTTAATTTTAAAATGACATTTCTTTTTTACATTTTAATTCCTTTTTTAGTATTTCATTTTATTTGTTATTTTAAATGATTTATGTTTTATATTTTTATGATTTTAATAAATTAGAATTTTATTTCAATTGTTTTATTTAAAAAAATATTAATAAGAAATGTATATTGTCATGACTATTTTATTTTGATTGTTTATTTTTAAATGATTTATTTTTCATTTTTCTAATTTTTAATACATTTTTAGTATTTCAATTTTTGTAAGTGTTCTATTTTGGTTGCTTTTTATGTTAAAAAGGTTTATTTTATTTTACATTTTTATGACTTCACTAAATGGTAGTTTTTCGTTTCTTTTTTGTAAATTTTTATTTACTTTAAAATGATTCTTATTTTTAGGATTTTATTTTATTATAGTGTTTTATTTCTATTGCTTTAAAAAAAAAAAAAAAAAAATTCACATTTTGATTATTTTAATAAATTTTAATGAATTATGAATTTAATTAATTAATTAAGTGTTTTTTTTATATTATTCAACATTTTTATTATTTTAATGATTTCAAAATTTTCCTGATTTCAAATAATTTTTTACGAATGAAACCTGTTAAAGCTTATATTGATTAATGTCACATGACCCAGACTGAGCTTTAGCAAACAGACCGCATGACCTCTGGCGCTCACTCTTCACCTGTTTATGATCCTGCGGTGGACAGTTTTGAGGATGATGATTTTCTCGGCGCAGTCTTTCAGGAAGTCCGACATCTTCTGCTTCAGCGCCGGCTTCATCTCGTGCTTTGCGATGACTTTCAGGTGGTCCCATGATGCTTTGCAGCGCCACTCCATCTGAGTCAGTGTCTCCTGCAGCTGGTCGAAGTCCACCTGTGGACCGAAGACACAAACACAGATGTTACTTCCGCAGCATTCATCTACTATTACAGTTTATTACTGTAGTTTTTATTTTAATATTTTCATTTTCATTTTTGTTCAAGTTTTAGTTTGTTTGTTTTTTGTCATTTTTTTTTTTTTTTTATGTCTATATAGTTTTTAGTAATTTTTTTTTTATTTAATAATTTAGCAAATTCTTCTCATTTGGTGGTTTTTAATATTCATACATTTTTTATTACTTTTTATTTTTATCTTATTAATTTGTATTTAATTACAATACATTTTTATTCCTCATTTGCAAGTTTTACTAATTTTAAAAACAAGTTATTTTTATTTGGTTGTTTTTAATGTTTATACATTTTTGTATTATAAATTAATAAAATAAAATAAGTATTTAATTTAATAAATTTTCATTCCTCATTTGCATTTAAAAAAAATGTCTACATAGTTTTTATTTAATTTAATACATTTTAACTTCTCATTTGAAAGTTTTCCTCATTTTAATTATTTTTTAAAACTGTTTGTATTGTGTATATTTATTATGTATATATAAATACAAACACATCCATGCATATATTTAAGAAAAATATGCTGTTTCTATATTAAATATATTGATACATAATATAAATATATAAATACATGTAAATATTTTCAAAATATATACATGCATGTGTGTGTATTTATATATGCATAAAAAATATGCACAGTAAACATACATATAGTATGTAAACAAAAACGTTTATTTTGGATCCGATTAATAGCGATTAATTGTTTGACAGCACTACCCTAAACATGTTGCTCAGGATCAGCAGGAACAGGTTACTACACTGTTACTTTAGCGGAGCATGTGTTACTTTAGAGGAACGTGTGTTACTTTAGAGGAGCGCGAGTTACTTTAGAGGAGCGTGTGTTACTTTAGCGGAGAATGTGTTACTTTAGCGGAGAATGTGTTACTTTAGAGGAGCGTGTGTTACTTTAGAGGAGCGTGTGTTACTTTAGAGGAGCGTGTGTTACTTTAGCGGAGCATGTGTTATTTTAGCGGAGCGTGTGTTACTTTAGAGGAGCGTGTGTTACTTTAGCGGAGCGTGTGTTGCTTTAGCGGAGCGTGTGTTACTTTAGAGGAGCGTGTGTTACTTTAGCGGAGCGTGTGTTGCTTTAGCGGAGCGTGTGTTGCTTTAGCGGAGCGTGTGTTGCTTTAGCGGAGCGTGAGTTACTTTAGAGGAGCGTGAGTTACTTTAGAGGAGCGTGTGTTGCTTTAGTGGAGCGTGTGTTGCTTTAGCGGAGCGTGTGTTGCTTTAGCGGAGCGTGAGTTACTTTAGAGGAGCGTGAGTTACTTTAGAGGAGCGTGAGTTACTTTAGAGGAGCGTGTGTTACTTTAGAGGAGCGTGTGTTACTTTAGAGGAGCGTGAGTTACTTTAGAGGAGCGTGTGTTAGTTTAGAGGAGCATGTGTTACTTTATCTGAGTGTGTTACTTTATAGGAGTGCGTGTTACTTTAGCAGAGCGTGTTACGTTAGGAGCGTGTGTTACTTTAGCGGAGCGTGAGTTACTTTAGAGGAGCGTGTTACTTTAGCGGAGCATGTGTTACTTTATCTGAGTGTGTTACTTTATAGGAGTGCGTGTTACTTTAGCGGAGCGTGTTACGTTAGGAGCGTGTGTTACTTTATCTGAGCGTGTTACTTTATAGGAGTGCGTGTTACTTTATCTGAGCGTGTTACTTTATAGGAGTGCGTGTTACTGTAGGCGCGTGTATTACTTTAGCGGAACGTGTGACGGCGCCAATCTCAGAGTACAGGTCTGTGCTGTCGGGGAAGTTCTCCACCACGATGCTGCCGACGTGGTGCAGGAGCGACTGCTTATGAACCGTGTCCTTCACCTCAGGAACCTTCTCCAGATACGTCAGATCGAAGCCTTTGGCCTGCGCAAATATTATCATCATCAGTCAGATACATCAATATAATGATAATAAAGCGTTTCAGTGTGTGTCATGCTGAAGTCTCACGCTGGAGCCATTTAGGAAGTTTCCGATCCCCAGCAGAGTCGATAAGATGAAGCGCAGCGTTCTGTTCTTCTCAAGCTGATCCATGCCCTCCTTCAGGTCCTGTAGCGGCTCAGCCACTTCCTGTCAAACCAGAAACATGATTAACATGTTTTTGTTTAAAAAGTAATTTATTAGTAAGTTTTATTAAAAGTTTGAATTCACTTTTATTTGATATTTTCTGTTTTCATGTTAAAGTTGTATTAATTTTGTAGGGTTTTTCAGTTTTTTTTTTCATTGTCCCCTAGTGAAAAATAAATATACTTAAATGTATAAAAGTATACTACAAATATATTGTCATATTTATATACTTAATAAAATGCCCTGAAATTGTACTTTTAGTGTACTAAACACTGGTATACTTAAAGTCTGCTAAATTGGAACAAATAATTTTGTACTTAATGCACTTTTATTGTACAGAAGTAGTGCTGAAGTACAATTAAAGATATGCTTAGAATATTTGATTGTGCTAAAGTGGAACTATTGAAAGTATACTTCAGATACACTTTAAATATTATACATTGAAAGACCGATATTATTTAAAGATCATACAATCCTCATCAAAAGTGACATTAAAACAAGTTTTAGACTTAATATTAAGAAATGTGCATTGTTGTGCACGAGCAGTACACCAAATAAAGTTTAATTAATTTTTATATCAGAGTTATCTGTCAGTAAATATGTTAATAGATTTGAACTAAGTATAAAATAAATGTATTTTAAATATATTACTTTTTTACTAGGGTCTATATAGATTTATTCATTTTTATTTCATTTGTAGTTATTTTAGTAAATCAAGGTAAACTAAATGATCTGAAACTTAATTTCAGTTCAGTATTTTTTATTTTATTTCAAGTAATTAAAACTTTTCTATAGGTTTCATTTTAATTTTAGTTAAAGTTTTAGTGATTTTGTTTCACTAATTTCATTTTTATTATTTATGTATTTTTTTTAAATGCCCATAGTTTTAAATCACTTTTACTTTTACTTTGAGTTACTTGTAGTACATCAAAACTGAGAAATGTTTCCTTGGCAAATAGCTGAAATTAAAGTTTTTAGTATGTTCTTTTTCAGATAAAGTTTATTTTATTTCAAGCAACAAAAGTTTTCATGGTTTTTATATTAACTAATTAAAGGAATTTTGTTGCATGTGTTTTGCATTTTTTAATGTAAATATAATTTTATTTCAGTTTTAGCTATTTTAGATAAACTACTTATTTTAGTGAAACTAAATGAAAATGAGAAAGTATTGAAAGCTGAAATTATATTTGAACTTTTTTATTTAAGTATATATATAAAAATTTCCAGTTAACTTTTATTTTACTTTTCTTTTGTGGTTTAGTTTTAGTTAGCTAACCCTGGCAATTAATTAACCTATTAAATGCCAGGTCATTTTGACTGAACAGATGAGTGAACAGATGAGTTATAGGACGTGTTTTATACGCAGGTACAGATCTGTGAAACACCACATTCCCTGTGTCTTCAGGATCTGAGATGGAGGAGAAAACAAATGTGTTTCTGGTTATTGAGTATTTTGTTTGTAGCACACGATGTTCCTCTCCATCAGGACGACTGAAAAAATCTCCTGCATCAGAGAACGATAAAACACCACAACCTGAGGAATGCTGGAAACTTCACGGAGAGAGAGATGGGAATGTTTTGTGCTCTCTGAATGCTTTCACCTCTGCAGGTAAAGAGAGTCTGTAAACGTGACGTCAGCGAAGTCTAATATCAGTACTAATGTAAGTGTAAAGGTCTTTGCACACTGAGTCTGAAATTATCATCTGAAATTTTTGCACATTAAAAAATAAATACAACCTCATGTTGTGTCAATCATGTTTACACATTGCCTCCGAAACTTTCGTCCATAATACAAATTGTTTGGAGTGTTTGATCATTTTATGACTAAGGCTGTGCTCTTCATACATCTTAAGTGAGTTAAAAACATATTTAACCAGTGTTATTTATAATATTATAGTTTCTATTATTATTTTTATATTTTCTGTTTTAATTTAAATTGTAGTAAAACTTTTAGTCATTTTGTTGCACATTTTTGTTATTTTTTTATTTTTTTTAAATATGTCTATATATTTTTTTATAAATTTTTATTTCAGTTTTAGTTTTGGTTATTTTAGTACATCAAGGTAAACTAATTGAGAAATGTATTTTGGCAACTAGCTAAAATTGAAATTACAAAGTTTAATTAATTTATTTTATTTCAATTAAAGTTAATTGTATTCCGAATAAAAAAACGTTTTTTAATGGTTTTAGTTTTAGTTAAATATACAGTAATAACCCTAGATCAAGAGTTTTTAGATCAGACTGTCCCATTTTATCAGAATTCTGTCAGTTCTTCAGAAAGAATGGTTAATCTTTGTAGAATTTTGTCAAGTTTTGAAATATATTGGGAAAAAAAAAATCACAAATATAATATCATTCAAAAGGATTAAAAAAAAGAAAGAAAGAAATGTATGCTTTCATTAAGGACACGTTAAACTGATCGAAAGTGACAGTGATATTTATAATGTTCCATTTCAAATAAATACTGTTCTTTTGAACATTCTATTCATCTGTGAATCCTGAAAAATATAACGTATCACAAGTTTCCACAAAAATATTGTGCAGCACAACTGTTTTCAACATTGATAATAATCAGAAATGTTTCTTGAGCAGCAACTCATCATCTTAGAATGATTTCTGAAGGATAATGTGACACTGAAAACTGGAGTACTAATGCTGAAAATTCAACTTTGATTACAGAAATAAATTACAGTTTAACAGATATTAACATAGTAAAAACAGTTAAATATTATTAGTTTCAAACAGCTGTTTTCTGTGTTTTTGATCAAATAAATGCAGCCTTGCTGTGCAGAAGAGACTCACTCACCTTCTCGGTGGCTTCATAGTCGAGTTTGAAGGCCCAGAGCTGCAGGCGTGCGGAGAGCTCAGTGATGGAGGACAGTGTCAGCAGGAACTGCTCTGCGCTGCCCAGCGGAATGTCAGGATTCACCAGCTGAGCTTCCTGGATCTTCTGCGTTTCTTCCTCTGTGGGAATCATCGTCAGGATTTTCTACAGCATGAAGGAGGGATGAGGCAAAATGTAACATTCTAAATTGGTGAAATTTAACAATGTGAAATGGCAAATTGTAAAATCCTAAGGCAAAATGTAATATTCTAAAATGGTGAAGTGTAACAATCTGAAATGGCCAAATGTAACATTCTATGGACAAATGTTACATTGCAAGGCAAAATGTAACGGTCTATGGCGAAATGTTACATTCTAAAATGGCAACATGTAACATTCTAAAATGGCAACATGTAACATTCCAAAATGCCAAATTGTAACATTTTAAGGCAAAATGTTACATTCTAAAATGGTGAAATGGCAAATTGGAACATTCTAAAACGGTAAAATGTAACATTCTGAAATCCAAAATTGTAACATTCTAGGCAAAATGTAACATTCAATGGACAAATGTTACATTGCAAGGCAAAATGTAACATTCTATGGCAAAATGTTACATTCTAAAATGGCAAAATGTAACATTCTGAAATGCCAAAATGTAACATTCTGAAATGCCAAATTGTAACATTCTAAGGCAAAATGTAACATTCTATGGCAAAATGAGTATAACACAGAGATGTTAGTCCCGTCTGAATTGGTACATAAAAATCGCAGACGTCAGGTGATAAGAATCTAAACTCAAACGTATTTTAGAAAACTAGTTCCATTCGAATAGGGTTTAAGATGGCAAAAATGTAACATTCTAAAATGGCGAAATGTAACAGATGTGTGTTTTTCTGCACCTCAATGCCCTCTTTGTTGAGAGCGTACTCATCAAAGTTCAGTATGGCGGTTTTAATGGTGCGCGGTGGGGGAAGAACCGTCAGACCGATGTTGATGGAGTTGCTGCGTTTGGAGTCCAGAATGATGATCTCCTGCCGCTTCCCATCCACTGCCGTTTTCTGTTCAACACACAGATACAATCATCAGTGCAACAAATGACAGTCTGTCATTTCATTCATTTTTCATTCATGAATTGCTTATATGGGTCATCGGTTCAAACCAATAAATCATGAATTCATTCATTTTTAATTATTTAAGCTAAATATTTAAGCATCACTCATAAGACTCATAAGAGTTACACATTTGTTCTATAGTTGAATTCAGTGAGTATATATATTCAGTGAGTATATACAGTATCTCACAGAAGTGAGTACACCCCTCACATTTTTGTAAATATTGTATTATATCTTTTCATGTGACAACACTGAAGAAATGACACTTTGCTACAATGTAAAGTAGTGAGTGTACAGCTTGTTTAACAGTGTAAATTTGCTGTCCCCTCAAAATAACTCAACACACAGCCATTAATGTCTAAACCGCTGGCCACAAAAGTGAGTACACCCTAAGTGAAAATGTCCAAATTGGGCCCAAAGTGTCAATATTTTGTGTGGCCACCATTATTTTCCAGCACTGCCTTAACCCTCTTGGGCATGGAGTTCACCAGAGCTTCACAGGTTGCCACTGAAGTCTTCTTCCACTCCTCCATGACGACATCACGGAGCTGGTGGATGTTAGAGACCTTGCGCTCCTCCACCTTCTGTTTGAGGATGCCCCACAGATGCTCAATAGGGTTTAGGTCTGGAGACATGCTTGGCCAGTCTATCACCTTTACCCTCAGCTTCTTTAGCAAGGCAGTGGTCATCTTGGAGGTGTGTTTGGGGTCGTTATCATGTTGGAATACTGCCCTGCGGCCCAGTCTCTGCTTCAGTATGTCACAGTACATGTTGGCCTTCATGGTTCCCTCAATGAACTGTAGCTCCCCAGTGCCGGCAGCACTCATACAGCCCCAGACTATGACACTCCCACCACCATGCTTGACTGTGGGCAAGACACACTTGTCTTTGTACTCCTCACCTGGTTTCCGCCACACACACTTGACACCATCTGAACCAAATAAGTTTATCTTGGTCTCATCAGACCACAGGACATGGTTCCAGTAATCCCTGTCCTTAGTCTGCTTGTCTTCAGCAATCTGTTTGTGGGCTTTCTTGTGCATCATCTTTAGAAGAGGCTTCCTTCTTGGACGACAGCCATGCAGACCAATTTGCTGCAGTGTGCGGCGTATGGTCTGAGCACTGACAGGCTGACCCCCCACCCCTCCAACCTCTGCAGCAATGCTGGCAGCACTCATACGTCTATTTCCCAAACACAACCTCTGGATATGACGCTGAGCAACTTCTTTGATCGACCATGGCGAGGCCTGTTCTGAGTGGAACCTGTCCTGTTAAACCGCTATATGGTCTTGGCCACCGTGCTGCAGCTCAGTTTCAGGGTCTTGGCAATCTTCTTGTAGCCTACGCTATCTTTATGTAGCGCAACAATTCTTTTTTTCAGATCCTCAGAGAGTTCTTTGCCATGAGGTGCCATGTTGAACTTCCAGTGACACGTATGAGAGAGTGAGAGCGATAACACCAAATTTAACACACCTGCTCCCCATTCACACCTGAGACCTTGTAACACTAACGAGTCACATGACACCAGGGAGAGAAAATGGCTAATTTGGCCCAATTTGGACATTTTCACTTAGGGGTGTACTAACTTTTGTGGCCAGCGGTTTAGACATTAATGGCTGTGTTGAGTTATTTTGAAGGGACAGCAAATTTACACTGTTATACAAGCTGTACACTCACTACTTTACATTGTAGCAAAGTGTCATTTCTTCAGTGTTGTCATATGAAAAGATATAATAAAATATTTACAAAAATGTGAGGAGCGTACTCACTTCTGTGAGATACTGTATATATTCATTAGTGCATTGCTCAAAAGAGACAGATTAATTCAATAACTGGATTCAGTGAGTCCATTTGTGTTGGTTCAAACCAAAAACGTATGAATTCATTCATTTTTTTTTTAAGCAATTCATTAAAGCATCACTCATAAGAGTCATTTGTTTTTTGTGCAGTCAAAAATACACCAGAACAAAACTTAATTTGACTTGAGCAAGAAATTTGTTTTGATTGTATTGTGACGGTGATTCTGCTAACCTTAGTCACGGGCATCTCTTTGGATTTGCTCTCAAACAGGTGTTCAAGTTTAGCCGTGTCAAGTTTGACAGGTTCAAGTCTGGACCAGAGCGACTCTTGGCTACGTTTGTGGTTGCGGTAGATCCAGTCGGCGGGCCGGACTTCACTCCAGAACAAGCGGATGGTCTTCTTCCTCTTCTGGAAGAGCGGCACTTGCTCTGCCTGCTGATGAGGAGGGGGCGGAGCCTGGCTGGAGAAGCAGGGAGGGGGTGGAGGCACGCGGATGCTGAACATGGGAGGGGGCGGAGGACAGCCAAACATAGGGGGTGGGGCCGGGAGGTTAAAGGGGCAGGGCGGTGGTGGAGGGGGCAGAGCCAACAGATCGCCAGAGCTGTATAAACTCCCAGAGTCCAGGACATCCTCGTCATCCTCATCTCCCAGATCGGTGAAGTCTATGTCGCCAATGCGCAGATCCCGCGGACTCGCCATCAGCTGGTCCCAGATGCAGTCCGACTCCTTCTTCGGAGCTGGTGGTGGAGGAGGAGGTTCCTGCGTTTCTATTGGTGGAGAGGTGAGACCCTTCACGATGTCTCCGAAGCGCTCGGCGAACGTTCGCACGTTGCTCTGGTGCGCGGCTTTCTTGTCTTCTTCATGACTAGCATCGTTCTCTTCGCGAGGCGTCGCGTCCTGTGACGAATCCTCAGCCTTTTCTTTTGCGTCTCGCTCTTTGTCCTCGGCCAGCTCGTCTTCATCCTCATCTTCCTCCGAGGGTTTCTTGCTCTGCGAGTAGAGCATGTCCAGCATGAAGAGCTTGCTGTCGAGGATCTTGTTTCGTTGTTCATTCACGCTCTCAGGCCACTGACCTGCAGCAAACACACAGACAGAAAGACCTTAGATACACCAGTTACTAGTTTACCGATGGTTAGGCCCATCTCTGACCCTGATTTGTTAAATTTTTATGTTAATTTGATCATGATTTAAGCTACCATTAAGAGTGTAGTACTCACATTTTGATATGTTTAAATACATTTAGACATATTTTTCTTAAGATTAGTGTAGAAAATGTAAAAAAGTCTACATTTGGACCAACTGATTATTATGGTTTAGTATTTTAAAAAAAAAGATTTTTATTTTTAATATATATATATTAAATTAATATATTTATTTGTGTATTATGTTATATATAGATTTAATTTATATTATTATAATAACAAAATAATAACATAACTAATTTACATTGGTATGTATGAATATATATTATGTATTACATTTAATAATATTCCTTATTTTAGTCATTTTAATTAGCTTTACATTTTAGTTCAGCTTTAGATATAGCAATATTTTAGCAGTTAGCATTTTAGCTTTTTAAATGTTTTATTTTAATATTTCAGATTTTCTATATTAAATTTTACATTACTTATAGAATTTATTGTAATTAATAATAATTACTATAATACAATTAATTCATAATAAATTATATAATAAATTAATACATAGTTATATACAGTACATTATGTATATTATTTTTGTTTTTGCTTTTTCCAGATTTTTAAAATTGAATCTTGTTTTATATATATATATATATATATATATATATATATATATATATATATATATATATATATACACAGTATATATACATACAGTCATGGCCAAAAATATCAGCACCCTTGGTAAATATGATCAAAGAAGGCTGTGAAAATTAATCTGCATTGTTAATCCTTTTGATCTTTTATTTTAAACATTCACAAAAATCTAAACTTTCATTGGATAATAAGAATTTAAAATGGGGGGAAACATCATTATGAAATAAATGTTTTTCTCTAATGATAAAAACATAAATGTTTTTCATTTAGAAATAAATGTTTTTCTTTGTTTTTTCTCATTGTGATGGATGATTAAGGGAATTCGGGCTTTGTTTTCCCTCCTATTTATATTTCTGTGAAACAGGAAGCCATGGCTGGATAATTTCATGTTCATAATGAAACCCTGAGCACCCTGGAGTGCTCAAAATTGTGAATATGAATGGAAATATACTTCAGAGATATTTTACTTTTAATTTCTAGGGGTGCCAATATGTGTCCAACATGTATTTGAGAAAAACATTTATTTCATAATGATATTTCCCCCCCATTTTAAATTCGTATTATCCAATGAAAGTTTAGATATTTGTGAATTTTTTTAATAAAAGATCAAAAGGATTAACAATGCAGATTCATTTTCACAGCCTTCTTTGATCATATTTACCAAGGGTGCCGATATTATTTAGTAATAATTATTCTCACCCGTCTCCGCTCCGCCTGCAGTGAGTCGATCTTCCCTTTCTAGTGTGCTGCTGGCTGAAGATATACTGGAGGCGGAGCAGTTATCCTTCTCGTTCACTTCTTCATTCTGTCGTTCTTTATCACTCAAGATCCCGCTGTCCTCCGCCTCTCCATCCGGCGCTTCCCGTTCAGACCCCTCCTCTTCCTCTTCCGCCTGCTCCTCAGCTCCGCCCACTTCCTGTTCAGCACTTATCTCCTCCACTTCCTCTTCCTGTTCCTCTCTGGGTTCTACGTCCTTATCCTCGGGTTCTAGACTGGCCTCCACGTCCGGTTCTAGATCAATAGTGTCTGTGGAGAAGGTGATAGAGACTTAAACTTAATTTTACTTTATATTTTTGAGGCTCTTCTGCTCACCAAGGCTCAATTATTTAATCAAAAATATAGTAAAAAATGTGAAATATTATTATGATTTAAAACAGCTCTTTTCTATGTGAATGTCTGTTAAACTATAATTTATTTATGTGATCAAAGCTGAATTTTCAGCATCATTACTCCAGAAATCACATGATCCTTCAGAAATCATTCTAATATACTGATTTGCTGCTCAAGAAACATTTCTGATTATTATCAATGTTGAATTGTCGTGCTGCACAATATCTTTGTGGAAACTGTAATACATTTTATTTTTCAGGATTCCCAGATGAACAGAAAGTTCAAAAGAACAGCATTTATTTGAAATAGAAATCTTTTGCAACATAATAAATATCTTCAGTGTCACTTTTGATCATTTTTTTTTTTCTTAAATGTTACCTGCATAGAATGATTTCTGAAAGACTGGAGTAATGACGCTTTGATCACAGCAATAAATTATATTTGACTATAGATTCACATAGGTAACAGCTGTTTTAAATTGTAATGATATTTCACAATTATTTCTGTATTTTTAATTAAATAAATGCAGCCTTGGTGAGCAGAAGAGAGCAGTATATAGTGTGTATAATGTGCTTGTAATCAGGTTCAACATGTGACTTCCTGCACTAATAAAGTCCCTCAGATGACGGGCTCTGTAAGGGCCCTCTGTGGCCCCGATTGCAGGCCTCTCACGGACATTAACAGGGAACACACCTGTTTGTGTCAGCACTCCACCAAACACACACACTTCCTTTGAGAAATAACACAGCCTGTTTGAGAGCGAGTGTGTGTGTGAGGTGATGGAGAGGTCACACTATCAGCGCTTATGACTGAGTCCTTTTAAACAGTTAAATAAAGACACACTGACTTCAGAACAGTTGTTTTTGCTTTGCTTTTTCCAAACACGTTTCCTCACGCGAGTTAAAGACTTGACCTGACACCTCAAGACAAGCGTCTGCAGCTGTAAGCATCACATCTTAAAACTATGATGACTTTACGATATATACAGTTGGGCAAAAAAGTATTTAGTCAGCCAACAATTGTGCAAGTTCTCCCACTTAAGAAGATGAGAGAGGCCTGTAATTTTCATCATAGGTACACTTCAACTATGAGAGACAGAATGGGGGGAAAGAATCCAGGAAATCACATTGCAAATAATTTATTTAAAAATCCTACAATGTGATTTCCTGGATTCTTTCTGACACTCTATTCTCCAATCTGATACTGTTAAGTGCTTTGACACAATCTGTATTGTTAAAAGCGCTATATAAATAAAGGTGACTTGACTTGACTTGCCCAAATATTGATTTCGGATCATTTTTAACCAAAAAAAGTTACAGACTGCAGCTTTAAATAAAGATCATGTTCCATGAAGATATTTAGTAAATTTCCTACCGTAAATATTTAAAAACTTTTTCAGTATTTAGATTTTTTTGCTCCCTCAGATTCCAGATTTGCAAATAGTTGTATCTCAGCCAAATATTGTCCTATCATAACAAACCATACATCAATTGAGAGATTATTTATTCAGCTTTCAGATGATGTATACAACTCAATTTCAAAAAATTGACTCTTGTGACTGGCTTTGTAGTCTCGGATCACATATTGAGGGTGTGTGTTAGGTGGATTTACCTGGTTCAGAAGGCAGGTACGACGTGATGGGCGTGTCCTGCTCGTCCTGTGATGTCATAGAGGAGGGCGTGGCACTGCGGGATGATTGACAGGTGTCCGTCGGGCTCAGAGTGAGGCTGAGACCTCGAGGCGCAGAATGCATTCGCTCTCGCTCAAACTCCTCGTCCGCCAGTCGCTCGGCTGTCCGAAACCTGACACACACGTTCATCAAACACAGTCAATCCTGTCTGCTCTGCTTCTCCTCTCCTCGCTCTGAAGACACATTCTCACACTGTGTGTTTTCAGTCAAACGGGACGGGAATGTGTGGAAGCGAGAGGAGGAGGAAAAATGTGTTTGGATTCGAGGAAAAGTGGGTTAAAAAAGGCTGAGGGGGGAAAATAAGACTAAACCTGTTCAAGATGTGACATCTCACACACACACACACACACTCTACATAACACTACATGACATACATAAGAGACATCTCAAAAAAACATAATAGTCTAATACATTAATACAAAAGTATTTAAGAATGTTAAAAATAATCAAATAAATACTTAAATACTCAATATTAATTAGTTCATGTGATGATATTTTTGATGAAGTATTTTTTATGTATGTATGTATATATATATATATATATATATATATATATGACAAATTGTAGAAAGTAAGACTTATTAAAATATAATAAATAAAGTATTAAGAATAAGTTAAACTAATACAATAATTGACATTAATATATTTTTATTGTATTATATAAATATCAATCCATGTATCTATGCATTTATCTATCTATTTATATGCAAAATGCATTACAAAGAATATACAAATCCGATTCCAAAAAAGTTGGGACACTGTACAAATTACGAATAAAAAAGGAATGCAATAATTTACAAATCTCATAAACTTATATTTTATTCACAATAGAATATAGATAACATATCAAATGTTGAAAGTGAGACATTTTGAAATGCCATGCCAAATATTGGCTCATTTTGGATTTCATGAGAGCTACACATTCCAAAAAATTTGGGACAGGTAGCAATAAGAGGCTGGAAAAGTTAAATGTACATATAAGGAACAGCTGGAGGACCAATTTGCAACTTATTAGGTCAATTGGCAACATGATTGGGTATAAAAAGAGCCTCTCAGAGTGGCAGTGTCTCTCAGAAGTCAAGATGGCAAGAGGTTCACCAATTCCCCCAATGCTGCGGCGAAAAATAGTGGAGCAATATCAGAAAGGAGTTTCTCAGAGAAAAATTGCAAAGAGTTTGAAGTTATCATCATCTACAGTGCATAATATCATCCAAAGATTAAAAAAATCTGGAACAATCTCTGTGCGTAAGGGTCAAGGCCGGAAAACCATACTGGATGCCTGTGATCTTCGGGCCCTTAGACGGCACTGCATCACATACAGGAATGCTACTGTAATGGAAATCACAACATGGGCTCAGGAATACTTCCAGAAAACATTGTCGGTGAACACAATCCACCGTGCCATTCGCCGTTGCCGGCTAAAACTCTATAGGTCAAAAAAGAAGCCATATCTAAACATGATCCAGAAGCGCAGGCGTTTTCTCTGGGCCAAGGCTTATTTAAAATGGACTGTGGCAAAGTGGAAAACTGTTCTGTGGTCAGACGAATCAAAATTTGAAGTTCTTTTTGGAAAATTGGGACGCCATGTCATCCGGACTAAAGAGGACAAGGACAACCCAAGTTGTTATCAGCGCTCAGTTCAGAAGCCTGCATCTCTGATGGTATGGGGTTGCATGAGTGCGTGTGGCATGGGCAGCTTACACATCTGGAAAGGCACCATCAATGCTGAAAGGTATATCCAAGTTCTAGAACAACATTCTAGTTTGGCTCTAGAGAGCCAAACTCTTCTCGTTTGCGAAGGCGGACACTTTTCTCTCCTCTCCTCCCCTTATCTTCCCTGCTTGCTCTCTCGTCTTGTCTATTGTCTAACACTTGAGAGACTCTTTCTGCACTGCTCTCCAAACCGAAAAATCATGGATTTGATCAACTGGTCTCTCAATGCAGTTGACACCATATTTACAAGAGCCCTGGGTTCGGGGGAGCCCAATTGTCCTGCTGGAACGTTCGCTACCGGCTACACGATGGACGCATGGGAGAGATGGCGGGTCGTGTGTCTGGCGGCTCTTTCCGTGGAGGACATTGAAAACATCTACCTATTCGGAACCATGATAACGGGTTTTCTGCTGATTGGATTAGGCTTTGCCCTGGGTTATCAGAGAATTCAGAAGACGGGAACAGCTGTCAAAAGCCTCACAAGGCTGCCCGTCATGATTGAAGCAGTGGGCAGAGCGGTCAGCACTGAGACTGAAACTATCAACCGCAATATGGATTCTATCACAGAGAAGCTCACGGCTGTGCTGAGAAAAATTGATGGACTTGGAGACCAGAATGGACAAAGAGAGCTGTGAAATTGGTATGCAGCTGCTCAGCACCAAGACCAAACAATTGCAATCTTATCTTCTTTCGGCTTCCCAAAACAACAGAACTGCCTCGGACAAGGTCGTTCTGGAAACAACCCCCCCGGAAGGGCACTGCAGTGAGACGCTCTTGCTTCCTGACCCCTCCCACAGACACCCGGTGATTGTCGACTCCGTCTGGGTCCCGATCAAGGCCGTTTCCATGGCAATTGCTGTGTCGCTATCACAATCTGCGGACTGAGACAACTTGTTTTGGATACCAGCGTGGCGGATCTCCAGGCCTACAAATACACAAACTCACATACACACAGACGCACATATATACAGATATGCATTCACCTCCCAAACCCCATCCAACGCCTTTGCCGCTTTGTACCGCCAGTCTGACAAGCGGGTCTGTGATTAGCGCTGAGAGGCTACAGGTCCGGGTGGCTGCTCGTCTGAGCTGGATTATCCCCCCCCCCCCTTGCAAGTCCTGTGTCTCTGTATTGATTGTACTTTTGTTGCTGAGGTGTTTTTCATGTTCTCATAATGTACTCCCGAAGGAGCATAGTATGGGGATTATTTTTTTTTTTCCTCTCCTTCCTCATGTTATGCTGTATTCTTCTTCTCTATTGTATTTCGTTGCCTTGTACCCACATGTGCAATGACAATAAAGTTGAATCTAATCTAAACTAATCTAATATGCTCCCATCCAGACATTGTCTCTTTCAGGGAAGACCTTGCATTTTCCAACATGATAATGCCAGACCACATACTGCATCAATTACAACATCATGGCTGCGTAGAAGGAGGAGCCGGGTACTGAAATGGCCAGCCTGCAGTCCAGATCTTTCACCCATAGAAAACATTTGGCGCATCATAAAGAGGAAGATGCAACAAAGAAGACCTAAGACAGTTGAGCAACTAGAAGCCTGTATTAGACAAGAATGGGACAACATTCCTATTCCTAAACTTGAGCAACTTGTCTCCTCAGTCCCCAGACGTTTGCAGACTGTTATAAAAAGAAGAGGGGATGCCACACAGTGGTAAACATGGCCTTGTCCCAACTTTTTTGAGATTTGTTTATGCCATGAAATTTAAAATAAACTTATTTTTCCCTTAAAATGATACATTTTCTCAGTTTAAACATTTGATATGTCATCTATGTTGTATTCTGAATAAAATATTGAAATTCGAAACTTCCACATCATTGCATTCTGTTTTTATTCACAACTTGTCCAGTGTCCCAACATTTTTGGAATCGGGTTTGTAAAAGGACACATATTATATATATATATATATATATATATATATGTATGTGTGTGTGTGTGTATATATATGGATATATATGTCTAAGTGTGTGTGTGTGTATACAGTCCCCTCTATAAGTATTGGAACAATAAATACAAAATTGCTCTGTTGGCTGTGGTGTCAAGACATTTGCAAATATGATTAAAAGATGAATATGAGACAAAACTACAGAATGTCACATTTTATTATTAGCCGTTTCAACACATAGATGTTTTACCAAATAAAAAGAACAGCACTTTTAGAGTTCATCCCACTCGTTGATGTGAGCATAAGTATTGGGACAGATGAACATAAGGCAGATATAAAAGATTAAAAGCTATTATTTAGTTGCAGATCCCTTGCACACAATCACAGCAGTGAGTCTGTGACCCATAGACATCACCAGACTCTTGCTCTCATCCTTTGAAATACTTATTTCCAATTGTTGCTTGTTTTGGGGAGTTTCTGCCTTTACTCTCCTCTCCAGCTGGTGAAATTCATGTTCAATCAGATTTAAATCTGGAGATTGACTTGGGCAATCTAAGACTTTCCATTTCTTTGCCCTTATAAACTCCTTGACTGAACTGGCAGGGTGTTTTGGGTCATTGTCCTGATGCAATATGAAGCACTTCCCAATGAATCTGGTGGCATTTTCTTGAATATTGGTAGGCAAGATGGTTTTGTACCCTTCCAAATTCACTCTGCTACTGTCATCATACATTAAGTCATCAGTAAAGTTGAGAGGGTCTGTTCCAGAGACACCCATGCATGCCCATGCCATGACACCACCTCCACCATGCTTTACAGATGAGGCTGTATGCTTGGGATCATTGCAGTTCCCTTTGTTTCTCCACATTTTTGCTTTCCCATCACTTAGATAAAGGTTCATCTTTGTCTCATCGGTCCATAAACACAGTTCCAAAACTCTTCTGGCTCATCTTTGTGCTTTTTTGCAAACTCTAATCTTGCCTTTCTATGTTTGGTGCTGGTCAGGTTTGCATCTTGCTGTGTAGCATCTGTAATTCTGTGTCAAAGTCTCCTGAGGATAGTAGATTGTCAGAGCATCACCCAGCTTTCTGGAAGTTGTTGGTGATTTTACAGACACGTCTTTTAGGGTTCATTTTCACAGCTTTTATGATTTGTCTGTCATCAACTACTGTTGTTTTCTCAGCCGATCAGGTCGTTGTTGGTTGCTGGTGTCGCTGGTGGTTTCCAAACTCTTGATTTCTCCATACCCTTTGTTTTTGCTGGAGCTCTAACTCACTTCCTCTTTTCTTTTAGCATCCAAATTGCTTGCTTTTCTCTCAAAGGCAGCTCTCTCATTTTCATCCTGGTTTGTGTGTCATCATCGAATGCAAGATGAAGAATTAATGCAACAGGACACAGCTGATCACTTAGAAAGACCTGTGAGGTAACTGCTCCAATACTTCTGCTCACATTAGATAGAGGGATGAAACTCTAAAAGTGCTGAACTTCTTAGCTGGTAAAACATGTATGTGTTGAAACGGCTAATAATAAAATGTGACATTCTGTAGTTTTGTCTCATATTCATCTTTTAATCATATTTGTAAATGTGTTGACTCCACAGCCAACAGAGCAATTTTGTCTTTACTCTTCTAATACTTATGGAGGGCAATGTATATTAGTGCTGTCAAATGATTAATCGCGTTTAATCCAATCCAAAATAAAAAAATGTTTTACATAATGTATGTGTGTATACTGTGTATATTTATTATGTATATATAAATACACACACAAACAGTAAATATTTTGAATATATAAACATAACATATTTTTCTTAAATATATACATGCATGTGTGTATTTACATATACATAATAAATACACACAGTACAAACACACACATATATTATGTAAACAAAAACATTTATTTTGGATGCAATTAATTGTTTGACAGCACTAATATATATGTATATATATATATATATATATATATATATATATATATATATATATATATATATATATATATATATATATATATATACACACAGATACATACACATATATATATACATACATGCTAGGGTTTGACCCTCAATTCTCCATGAGATTTACTGACTAAATATGACTGGTCAACTAGTTAGTGAATAAACTCACCTCTCCTCTCGAGCGTGTCTGGCCTCCTCCATGTTGGACACATAGTCCCGACTGCGCACACACACACACACACACACACACACACAGGCAGCAGGATTAGATCAGGTGATCTGTATGATGATAACTGGTGTGTGATTGAGTGTATTGTGGATGCTGGACCTGTGTCGGTTGCGCTCCTCTCTCTCGATGCGCTGCAGCCGCTCCTCTCGCTCCAGCCGTCGTCTCTCTCTCTCTGCCGCCAGAGACTCCTGATGCTGCCGGTACGACGACGACAGCAGGCCACCCAGAGCAGGCCTAAAACACCATCCATTACCATTAACACTGGGCATAAATAAAACTATATTATATATGTAAATAAAAGATAATAATGATAATAAACTCAATAAATTAGTAAATAATAATGTATAAATAATAAAGGTAATATAAAATTCATAATATATAAAATAAAATATATATTAAATAACATTTAGGTATGTAAATAAAAACATAAAATTACTATATAATAATATATATATATATACACACACACACACACACACATTGACACAGTTGTAATATAATATAATACAACATTGACAGTTGTTGAACTGAATCAACTGAATCTGAACTGATCCGAATAAACACTGTATAGTTTTCTGTACAGCTGCTTACAGCTGAAAATTAATTAGTTTCATAACTGATGAACACTATTATTTTCTTGTTTATTAATGTGAAGCTGCTAGAATTAATCTGTATGGTATGCACCGCTCTATAGAAGTGAATGTGATCAGACAGAAGAAGAGCAGCGCTGAGCTCACCGGTCATTGTGCTGTTTGGCTGCTGTGGATGAAGAACTTACAGCAGAGAACGACCTGAGAGGAAACACAGAGAGACAGAATGAGGGTTAATTAAGATTCGATTCAGAAACCATCATCAGGCGCCCGGTGCTTCACGAGCGATGTGTGACGCCGTTCACCTAAAGCTTAAACATCAGCATCAAGCATAACGTGACGCATTCACACGGGGAACAGAAGCAGTGCTGATCATCAGCGAATCAGTGAGGAGTGAACCATCTGTCACACGTGAGCAGGTGCATCATGGGATACCAGCGTCTACCTGCTGCTCTTCTGAGGCACTTTCTCCTCCTGCTCCTCCAGATCGTAGGAGAACAGGAAGAAGGGCGAGTGGGGCAGGTACGGCAGGTGGGTGGAGCCTCGCAGCGGAGGGCTGATCTCATTGGACGGCGGGACGCTGACGGACGACCGGCGCTGCGCCAGCAGATTGGCCAGGAGCGACGGCTGGGCGGAGTCAGGAGGGGGCGGGGCCTCTCTCAGCTCCACCTCCTCCTCAGGTGTGAGTTTGCTGCTGTGCTCTGATGTGCTGAAGAACGGCATCATGGGTCAAATAAAACAGGGACTTGTTTGTGTTTTATTGTATGCTCCTGGAGACCGTGTTGAAACCAACCCACCACAAACACACTGATAACGTCTGATCAAAAACACACGTGTGTAGTCCTGCTAACTAATCAGCTACATAATATTGATTATGCATAATATAATAACACAATAAATAACACTTAATACTGATAATATATAAATTAATAATATATGACTATGTAGAAAACACATCAAATAATGATATATAACAATATATATGCAAATGAAACAATACTGTTCATATATAAAATAATTAGTGCTGTCAAACAAGTTTTTGTTTACATAATATATGTGTGTGTGCTGTGTATATTTATTATGTATATATAAATACACACACATACAGTATATATTTTGGACATATTTACATGTATTTGCATGTCTATATTTATGTTCATATCATTTATATTATAAATAAACATTTAATATATGAGCATTTTTTTTAAATATATACATGCATGTGTATTTATATATACATAATAAATATACAGTACACACACATATATTATGTAAACAAAAACTTTTATTTTGGATGCGATTAATCACGATTAATCATTTGACTGCACTAAAAATCTGATTTTTAATAATAATATATATGAAAATAATACATAAAATAATAATATATAACAATATGTATGCAATACTGATCCTATATAAAATAACGTTAAATAATATTTATGAAAATAATACATAAAATAACATATATATACATAAAACATGTAAAATACATATATTTAAATTATATACAATCTGATAATATATAAAATAATAATATAACAAAAGTACATCATTAAAATGTTTAAAATGTTGCATATAAAATGTAAAACACATTTTATATGCAAATAAATATATGTAAACAATGCATTATATTAATATTTATATACTGTAAATATATGAAATATTATACATAATCTGATCATATATTAAATAATAATGTAATATAATATAGATATTACACATATATATATATATATATACACATTTCATATAATTATACTATAGAAGATTGTAAATAATAAATAATACTGATAAGATATAAAATAATGGAAAAATAATATTTGTAAATAAATGTATGTGAGCTATTAATAGCACTGCTAACAAAAAATAACAATATAGTATAATATATAATAATATAGAAGTAAAATGTAAATAAAACATTGAATAATCATATATATTAAGATATATATGTGAATAAATATATGTCCATAATATAATATAAATTGATCAGCTTGTTAGCACAAACTAACTGAAAACACAGAGTTAGAGAAAGTGAATTTGAGCAGTAGTAGTTTTGGTTATATGAGGTGATATATAATTTAAAAGACATAAATCACAAAGGCTAAGTTTATCAGTGATGTAGGATTTGTAATTAGTCATTTAGGGCTCCTAAATGGGGAAGTTTAATGGCGTGGGAAGAATTTCTCTTGACAACAGCATTTAACGTTTGGTGTTCAGCACATACATCATAAAAAATCATCTAACTCTTCCTCAGCAGAGGTCACGGGTCAAACTGTGAATCTGACGGAGCACAAGACGTCTGTGACTGTGACTCAAGAACCAGCACACGTGGAAACATCCCGCTCTCTGCGCTAAAATACCTGAGCATACTGAGATTATCATCATCATCATCTGAAGCCGACTCAGTGACAGGAGTTTCCTCCTCATCCTCCTCTCTGCAGAGAAACCACAAACAGCAGCCATGCACAACACAGCAGCACAGAAACCCCCCCCAGAGAGAACGGCAGTGAACAGACAGAACAACACCAGAGTGACCATCATCATCATCATCATCATCATCATCAGTCCATCATGAGAGCAGCTCGTGAGCAAACACACACGTGAAGGACATTTGAGATTTAAACAGCTTATTTATATCATACACCAAACTTTTATAAAAGGTTTCATTTTCTATGCATTATATAGACTGAGTGTGACTGTTATTAACTACAACAAAAATGGTTCAAAACATTTAAGTTACTTGAAATAAAATAAATGTACATTTAAAACAAATGTATATATAAAACTAGTGCTGTTTACATGATATATATGTGTGTACTGTGTATATTTATTATGTATATATAAATACACACACATGCATGCATATATTTCTTAGGAATTCTTAGGAATTCTTAGGAACTTTTATTGTCATACCAACTCACATTTCCATGTTATGGTACGAAATTAGAACTCAGGTCCCGGTTTAAAAGCAAGAAGAAATTGTCCAAAAGAGATAATCGATAGTATTTCGCCTATAATAAATATTACATTTAAGGTGGATAAAGTGTTTGTAATGCAGATCAGTGTGTGTATGTATGTATGTGTGTATATGTAAGTGTTCAAAAGGAGAGATGGAATGCCTACAGAGCATGGCTAGAGTTCAACAGTCTAACAGCTTCAGGAAAGAAGCTATTTCTGAGCCTGGTGGTCCTACTCCGGATGCTCCTCAGCCGTCTGCCTGAGGGGAGGGGTTCGAAGAGTCCGTGTGCAGGGTGAGTAGAGTCCTTCATGATGCGGAGGGCCCTCCCCCTACATCGTGCTGTGTAGAGGTCTGTGATGGTGGGAAGCCTGCTCCCCATAGTCCTCTGTGCAGCCCTTACAACCCTCTGCAGAGCCCTCCTCTCAGCAGCAGTACAGCTGCCATGCCACACCGTAATACAGGTGCAGAGGACACTCTCCACCGCACAGTGATAGAAACTCCTCAGGACTGAGCTCCCAAGTCCAGCTCGCCGCAACTTCCTGAGGAAATAGAGACGCTGGTGGGCCTTCCTGACCAGCCGGATGGTATTGGTGCTCCAGGTAAGGTCCTCGGTTATATACACACCCAGGTACCTGAAGCTAGAGACCACTTCCACAGCTACTCCTCCAATGTACAAAGGAGGAGAAGGGCGCCTGTCTCTTCTAAAATCCACCACCATCTCCTTGGTCTTCTTCACGTTAATGCAGAGGTTGTTTCCTCTGCACCACTGCATCAGGTGTTCCACCTCCTCTCTGTATTCCGACTCATCATTGTCAATGATGCGTCCCACTACTGCTGTGTCGTCCGCAAACTTCACTATATGGCAGCTAGGATGTCTTGCCGAGCAGTCATACGTCAGCAGAGTGAACAGGAGGGGGCTCAGCACACAGCCCTGTGGCGAGCCAGTGCTGAGAGTGATGGAGGAGGAGATGGTGTTGTGGATCCTGACAGTCTGAGGTCTATTGGTCAGGAAGTCCAGAACCCAGTTCCCCAGTGTAGGACTCAGACCAAGGGAGGAGAGCTTCTGTACCAGGGTCTGTGGGATGATGGTATTAAAAGCTGAGGAGAAGTCCAGGAAGAGCAGACGAACATAGGAGTTTCTACTCTCCAGGTGGGTGAGGGCTGTATGAACCACTGATGAAATGGCGTCATCCGTGGAGCGGTTTTCCTTATAGGCATACTGGTGGGAGTCCACAGTGACGTCGATGGAATCTTTAATGTGGGCCATAACCAACCTCTCAAAGCACTTCATGACTACCGGGGTTAAGGCTATAGGTCGATAGTCATTCAGGCCTGTCACTGGGGAACACTTTGGGACAGGGACAATAGTGGCAGTCTTTAAGCAGGTGGGGACAGATGCCAGTGACAGTGAAGTGTTAAAGATGTCTGTAAACACCTCAGACAGCTGGTATGCACAGTCCTTCAATACCCGCCCCGGGATGTTATCGGGGCCTGCAGCTTTGCGGGGGTTGATTCCTTTAAAGGTCCTCCTCACATCAGCTATGGACACACTGAGGGGCGTGTCGCTAAAAGATGGTATGAGTCTAATGCAGGGGGGGGGGGGGTGTCAGGATCCTCAAAGCGAGCATAGAACCTGTTGAGTGCATCTGGTAGAGAGGGATCCCTTGGGCATTGTGCATCCCTGGTGTTATAATCCATGATGCACTTAATGCCCTTCCACATGGTCCGGGGGTCGTTGGAAGTAAAATGCCCCTGAATCTTCCGAGCATATGTGGCTTTAGCCCTCGCAATGCCTGCCATCAGTTCTTTCCTCGCCACTTTCAGCGCTGATGCCTCACCTGCCCTGAACGCAGCATCCCTAGCTTTCAGCAGAGCTCTCACCTCAGCATTCAGCCAGGGTTTCTGGTTCGGAAAGCATGTTACTATCCTGGTGATGGCGACATCATCAACACACTTAGAAATGAAACCGAGGACAGAGGAAGTATATTCCTCCAGATCCACCTCTCCCTCACACATAGACGCGTCTCTAAAGACCTGCCAGTCTGTGCACTGAAAGCAATCCTGGAGCACAGAGGCTGCATCCCTAGGCCACACAGTGACAGTCTTTTTTGTTGGCCTGATCCGTCTCAGCAGAGGGCGGTAAGCTGGTGCTAACAGGATGGAGATATGGTCGGAGAGGCCAAGATGGGGGCGAGGAAGAGCCCTGTATGCACCGCGGATGTTAGTGTACACACAGTCCAGAATGTTATCTCCCCTTGTGGGAATGGTAACATGCTGGTAAAAACTGGACAGAGTGTCCGTCAGTTTCACGTGATTAAAGTCTCCCGCAACCACGTAAAACGCCTCCGGGTGCCTAGTCTGCAACGAGCTGATGGTTTCATGTAACTCCTGTAACACTTCGAAACATATGATGCGTTTCTATATTAAATATATTTATATATGATATAATTTATATTAATATAAATATATACATGTAAATATTTTCAAAATATATCCTGCACGTGTGTGTCTTATAATAAATATACACAGTACACACATATATTGAGTAAACAAAAACTTGTTTGGATGTGATTAATCGTGATTAATTGTTTAACAAAAAAACCTTTCAGTTATACTTCATACTTTCAGTAAATACTGAAGCTAATTTTCATTTAGTTTAAGTTGAAGTATTAAAATGACTAAAACTGACAATAACTAAACTAAAATGTTTTTTTAAACTACTAAAATGATTAAAACGTTTACTAAAATTAATCTAAAAATGGAAAAATAAATCTAAAATGAAAATAAATAAAAACTAAATAGACATTAAAAAACCTAATAAAATTAAAAAAACACAACAAAATGAAGTAAATTCAAAATGAAAACAGAAAATATAAAGAATTGTAAACTAAAACTGAAATTAAAAAATAATAAAAACTACACAAAAAATAAAAAATAAAAATGTAACTAAAATGAAAACAAAATATAAAAATAAAACAGAAAATAATTAAATTAAAACTGAAATAAAAAAATTAAATCTAAATGGCCACTACTATAAAATTAAAATTAAATCAGAAAATATAAAAACATGAATTACATCAAAATATGAAAAACTGCACTAGCGCCAATGATATTAAAAACACCACTGATATGACCTGAGCTGAACGAGTCACGTATCAGTGCATGTGTGTGATGCAGGTGATCAGGTTTGTTTAGTTAGTGATGATATAATCAGAGCAGAACACGAGTGAGCTCACAGATGCCTCTAATAACACAACACTCATCTCACCTCGTCAGCCAGCTTCAGCGAGATACACACATACCAGTAATAAACAATACTGATCAAATAAAATGATGAGAAATAATAACATATGATCATACACATGTTACTAAATCTATGTAAATAAAAGTCATAATATTGATCAAATGATCTCCTGACTGAGCAGCTGTTATTAGAGGCAGCTGAGCTGGTTAGCGCCTGACAGCATGAGGACTTACATCACCGGGAGACATTCAGAGCAAAAACACCAGCAGAACATGGAGAAAATCCCACAATACTTCATTCTGTCTCTGTGTTTCTCACGGCTGCGCTCTAAACCCTCCTCGACTACACTACAGTCTACATAGACAGCTGCCTTCTGAGCCAGCAACTGGAAATGAACTTCACAAGTCAATGATCTGAAACACTTTCATGGGCAGCACATCCATAGGAAATCTGCTTTGTTTTGTCCTAAATTTGTTTTCTGTTTTCATTTTTCCACACTCTCTTTTAACTGTCTTAATTAAAGTCAAATCAGGAAACATTGTCTAAACAACTGAATTCATGAAAAGTGAAATATGTATTAATTTATCGCAATTTTAACAATAAAAGAGCCCTATGAAATCTGTTTTATTTTCCCCCAAAAATAATGTTTTCCATAAAACTTTTTCCAGATTCTATTTTAATGTATTAATTGAATTGTAATCAATATAAAAATAAGAAAACAACTGAATTAATAAAATGTTAACCATTTATTACTTTATTAAAATCTATGTTTTGCATTGACATTTTTCTGGATTCCATTTTAATTTATTAAAATTAAATTAAAAACCATGTCTAAACAAATGAATTCATAAAACCTCAACAATTTATTACAACTTTAGCAATAAAACAGCCGTGTGAAATGTTTCATTTTTTACTAAATTGTGTATAGTCCATTTAAATTGTTCTGTATTCCATTTTAATTTATTAATAAAACTGTAATCAAATAAAAAACAATTTATTAATTTATTTAAATTTTAACAAAAACAAGCCTAAAAAATCTTTTTTTTTTCCCAAATTCTGTGTATTTTTTCATTGTTCTGCATTTTATACTTGATTATTTAAAACTAATTTATCATCTAAATGACAGTAATTAAATTCATTTATTCACTAATTTACTTTTGATTTATTTCTCCAAAATATTCTAAATGCCTTGATATTCTGCGCTTTAAATACCATTTTTATGACTTGATTCCACTATTCTGTAAATAAGTCCATTTTAATTAGACTGAACTGTTTTTAATTGATAACAAATGTGAATCTGTGGCTGTCTGTCAGGATGAGTGTGGTCTAGTGAGTCGTCTCACCTCTCGTTGAGCTCCTGTCCGTTAAACGGCTGGAAGTTTGCGCGGTGTGGGGAGGCGGGGCTGAGCGGGGAGGCGTGGCCTGATCTGCCCAACGAATGCCTGCGGCTGCGGCGTCTCTGTAAGCCCCGCCCCTCGGCCCCGCCCACGCTGGAGCGGCGTCTGTCCCGGCGAGCGGAGGACGGAGGCAGAGCGTCTTCATCGCCGTCTTCGTGCCCCAGAGTGGCCTGCAGGAACAGAGACGCATCAGAACCAGAGACCGGATCAGACCTCAGTCATCTGTCAGAGTCTATCAGACCTCGTAGACGCCGAGCTGCTCCAGGAGATCCAGATCCGTTCCCTTACGGCCCAGATAACGCCCGCACACGCTCTCCATGCCCTGCTCCTCCAGAACATCCACCATATCATAGAACGAGTCCTGATCGGGCAGCGCTGCCAGCGTCTGAAAGAGACGGAGAGATGCGATTTCAAGTTCACTGAACAGATCAACCCAAATATTAGAGTGTATGTAACGCATTTTACAGAGGACTATTTCCTGAACCTGGAAGAGCAGCCTACAATGCTGGCTTACACAAAGGCTGTTTCTATAAAGTGAGGCAATTCCAACTTTGCAAAGACAGTCTGGTGCCTCTGACTCACAGCCTGTAAGTATGTTTTCTTATTTAAAGAATTCACCACTGACTATTCAAAGGCGAGTTTTGAACAGTGTAGAGTAGCGCTTGTTTGTCGTTTCTCCGATCAAAATGCAGACATGGTAATGTTTAAAGACAGTATAAGTCATTATATTCAGTAATTATGTCCCCTCTGGATGCAACAAATGCCTCTTTATAATGGGTTTTATTGTTTTTGTGTCATCACGCCGGGATACAGCATCACAATACAGTGAAGGGCGTAACATTTCCGTCTCATGCTTGAGGTATTCGGCCAATAACAACACACTGGATAACTGGCCAATCAGAGCACGCCTCGCTTCTCAGAATGATGCGCTTTGTAAAAATCGACGTGTCTCAGAAAGGGAGGGCATAGAGGAGCAACAATAATCTACAGTATGTGGAAAATAATGTGTTTTTTGAACCTCAAACCGCATAAACGCATTGCATTACACCAAATACACCAAATAATGTTCTTTTTAGCAACATCATATGACCCCTTTAAATTGTTCATCGAATTATAGAATTCATAGAATTGATTTGTTCTATTTTGTTTAATTATATATACATGCATTTATTTATTATTATTATGTTTAAATACATCTGTTCTAGATTCAATGTAAACACTATGCTTTAATTGTCATGCCAATAAAGCACACACTGAATTGAACTGAGAGAGAGTGTGTGTGTGTGTGTGTGTGTGTGTCTGTGTGTGTGTGTGTGAACAAATGTCCCCACAAGGATGGTAAAACCTGAAATTTTTGACATTGTGGGGACAGGCCTGCGCTCCCCACGAAGGGAAAAAATGATTAAAAGTAGTAAATGATGTTTATCTGAAAGTGTAAGAATGCAAACAGGTTTTCTGTAAGAGGTAGGTTTAGGGTTAGGGGATGTGTGTGTGTGTGTGTGTGTGTGTGTGTGTGTCTCACCTTGTTAATAAGCGTCATCACATAGACCAGCAGCTCTGTGTCCACACCGTCCTTCTCTGCTAAAATCTCCATGGCGTTTGACCACTGCTTAGAGCCTGACCATATCACACACACACACACACACACACACACACACACACACACACACACACATCATAATTTAGCGTAATCATTCAAAACTCATTTTTGTATTATTTATATAGATTATATTATTAATTATCATTTAAAATTATTTAATTATAATTTATAATTGATAAATTAATCATTTTTAATTATTTATTATTTATTTATTTATTATTTGAATAATTGCATCACTCATGCAAATAATTATTTAATAATTTATTGATACTTCAGGATCAATACGCCCATCCCTACTTTCTATGAACAACCCCAATATGGACAAGCAGCGGAACGAGTGACGCAGACTCGAATGAAAGTGTGTGTGTGTGTGTGTGTGTACCTCTCTTAGAGTCGACGGTGTTGATGGCATGGATGAGCAGCGGTGCGTTGGACTCTGAATACTCGACAAACACCAGCAGCAGCTTCAGAGACGTCTTGACCACCAGACGAAACTGAACACACACACACACGGATCAGATCTCACTCTGACTCTGATCTTCACACACACTAATCAAACGGCGCGTCACCTTTGAGCCGATGAGCAGGTAGAGCCACTGGATGGTCTCGGTGTGACCTATGACCCCGTTCATCCCGTCCACATACAGCATGATCTGTCCCAGAGCTGCAGAGACAAACACACGCCACTGAACGCTCATTAGCATAAACCTGACGGAAGTGGGCGGGGCTTAGCAGCCTCTGATTGGTCAGAGCTAATAATAATATTGAGGGTTATTATCACACTCTGTTGTAACTCTTCACTGTGTGCTTTTATTCTAATGATGAATAAGACGCTGTCATGCGACATGTTACATTTCTCAGGATGAACCAAATAAGGATTTTTCTAAATAATTTTATTGAGATCGCACAGGTGAAATATTTTGCATCCCAGCAGCAAAATACTTTTTCATTTGGATATAAATGACTATTAATTGTTTATTTTTTATTTAAAAAGAAAACATGCATGATGTTACTATTTGGCATGGCTTTAAAATGATTAATAGTTAATAATTAATGCATTATTTTGTTTGAATTATTTATTATTTGTGGATTTGATATTTAAAAATGAATCATGGTAGTATTTGGTGTGGTTTTAATTGTTTATTTATTGTGTATTTATTATTAAATAATTGTTTATATAATTTGGTGTAGCTTTAAAATAGTAATTAACAATGATTAAGTAAGTAATTATTAATTTATAGATATAAATTAAGTATAATTTATTTATTTTTTGTTTTAATTATTTATTAGTTGTGAATTTTATTTTTAAAAAATGCAGTTTCATGCAGCTCAGTAGAATTTGGTGTTGCAATTAATTAACACAAACTATTAATTATTATTAATAATTAGTTATTATTTTAAAAATGTATGAACCAAGGTAGTATTTGGTGTGGATTTAAATTATTGCTAATTTGAATGAAAAATAACTGTATTACAGTAATGTTAACCATTTTAAAATAATTACCAAATACACAGGAATAATAATAAAAATATATATATTTCAGTTTTTGTGACTTGATTGTGACATGATTAAAACTTTTACAGAAGCACCATAATAGAGTATTTATGAAGAAACATTTATCAAACAATATTAAAGAAAGTTAATCAATAAAGTGTATTAAAAACAGCATGGTTTTCTATAGCCTAGTAATAACAATGGCAACCAAAAGGTGGCACTGTTCTCTCTCATATGGAGATGAAAACACAATAACAGAAAATCATCACCTATATGCTACATTCTATATTTAAAAATGTTCATGTAACTTTCATAAGTCTGAGGATGCAAACGAACCTCTGAGGATGTAGTTCTGGTAGTTCTGATCTGCTTCAGCGCCGACTTTAATCAAACACGTCAAACCTTCAGCCATAACGAAGTCATGAACCAGGTCCTTATCATCCTGCACACACACACACACACACACACACACACACCAGATGGTCTCACACTGCTCTTAAATTTAAGTTGTGTTAATAATATAACATGTTTGAGTGACAGAATATGTGATATGCTCGTTAGGCATTATTGTAATTAACTACAGTCTGAGGACAAAACTGTCTCCAGAAGTGAGTCAAATGTGACAAAACATACTAAAATTTAATGTATTTTTTTTTTTTTTAAGTTGTAAATTTAGGATTTATATTATTTGTAGTAATTATAATTGGCTTTTAATAAAAAACAAAAATGACAAACAAAAGTTTGTTAATTTAAAACCATAAAAAAACTTTCATTACTTTAAATTAAATAAATGTTAAGAGAAATAAAAATACGTATATAAAAATAATTGTATATCTGTGTCACGTTTGCACAGGAGCAAGGAGCAAGGAGACACGGAGATATCCAATTCAGAGTTTTATTTAAATTCCAACAACACAGAACGTGGAGCTTGGGGGATGGACGAACAATACAGGACATGGGAGACACAGGGCTAAAGAACACTGGGAAATCAACAGGGAAGAACGGAAACAGGTGCGGGGCAATTAAACACAGGGCTAGGGACTAATCATCTAATGAACATGGAACGAGGACAGGAACAGGAACAGGAAGGCCAAATATGGACACGAAACACGAGACACAGACTGACAATCTGCTAATTTCCAAAGCAACGTCTCATTTTCATTTAGTTTAACTTGATGTACTAAAAAACACTAAAAATAAAATTGAAATAAAAATTAATCATACAGACATTTTTAAAAACAAAAACAAACTAACAAACAAAATAATAAAAACAACAAAAACACATACAATCAATAAAACTGAAACTGAAAAAGTGTTCTTTTATGCTTAGGATTTGTATTATAAGCAGTCATTCTAACCAGGTTTGATATAAAAACGACTGAAGTCTCATTAAATCATCATTAACTGAACTCTCATTACTTCAAATAAAAACTGAACTAACCAGATAGTCGCCAAGGCAACATTTCTCTTTTTCATTTAGTTCAACTTGATGCACAAAAAAAAAAAAAAAAAAAATATATATATATATATATATATATATATATATATATATATATATATATATATATATATATATATATATATATATATAAAACATAAACAAGAAATAGATCTATTTAAAATAATTAAAATACAAAAACACAATTTTAAAAATTTAAACAAAAACTGAATAAAACAATAATATACAAATATTAATAAAAATTATAATAAGTAAATGTGTGTTTTTATACCTGGAATATCTGCTTCAGGGAAAACAGCGCCCTCCTCAGGTCACGGCCATTGGAGTTATACAGCTTCTCTAGAGAGAGAGAGAGAGAGAGAGAGAACGAGTGTGTGTGTGTGAGTGAGAGACAGCATGTCAGACAATAATTAAAGTCACTCATGCTCAAAAATAAAAAGTTTTCAGACCACAAATCTCGTCAGAGCATCTATAAAAGAGAAGAAAACACATTCAGCCGAGGAGAGAGAGAAGAAAAGCAAACCGACCGCAGTCTGAGGTCACAAACCGCTTTAGTCTGATCTAGACCTGTTCACCTTCCCTCCGGCGAGAACATCACGCTCCACTAACAGCACAGATCAATCACCGATCCATTTCATACGCTCCGTGATCAGACTGATGCTGCTGTTCTCATCAATAACACACTCACACACACACACACTAATCACACCACCTCGTCTGTCTGCACAGCTGCTTCTTCATTTAAAACATCCTTTCCATGAATTTTATTAATTCTGTAATAAAATAAAATAGAAATATTCTATGAAAACTTGACCCTGGCAACCAACTGATATAAACTCAGTTTAAGCTTAAGTACTAAAATGACTAAAACTTAAAATAAAATAAACACATATTAAAGCTACACAGAAATATTTACAAAAAATGATTAATAAAAATGTCAAAATCACCTAAATTAACTACAACTTAAAAATGAAAACTGAAAAAAAAAATTAAAAACTAATTCCAAACATTAATATAATTTATTAGCATATTTTATAGTATTGCTATTAGCATATTTATTACTTGTAGTATTGTATTAGTGTGTTTATATATTAATAGTATATATCAAATACAAAACTTATTTTTTTACATTTCAGCTAGCTGCCAAGGCAACATTTCTCATTTTCATTTACTTTAACTTGTACTAAAATAACTAAAACTGAAAATATAGACATATTTTGGCAACATTTCTCATATTCATTTAGTTTGACTTGATGGACTAAACTAACAATAAAATTATATATATACATATAAAAAAATGAATAAAAATGTCTAAAAACACAATAAAATTCCTACAACTTTAACTGAAATTAAAATGAATACAAAATGTAA
>NC_136747.1:30014907-30097407 GCF_936440315.1 Barbus barbus
AATGCAGTAAAAACCACCGAAAACTCCACATAACAACACCCTAGCAACCACCCATAACACTGTAGCAACTGAATAACAATGCAGTAAAAACCACTGAAAACTCCACATAGCAACACCCTAGCAACCACTGTAGCAACTGAATGACAATGCAGTAAAAACCACTGAAAACTCTGAATAACAGTGCAGTAAACACCACTGAAAATTCCACATTACAACACCCTAGCAACCACCCATAACACTGTAGCAACTGAATAACAATGCAGTAAAAACCACCAAAAACACCCTAGCAACCACCAGAGTTTTCAGTAAAAACCACTGAAAACTCCACATAACAACACCCTAGAAACCATCCATAACACTGTAGCAACTGAACAACAATGCAGTAAAAACCACCTAAAACTCCACTTAACAAAACCCTAGCAACCACCCATAACACTGTAGCAACTGAATAACAATGCAGTAAAAAAACACAGAAAACACCCTAACAACCACCAGAGTTTTCAGTAAAAACCACTGAAAACTCTGAATAGCAATGCAGTAAAAACCACTGAAAACTCCACATAGCAACACCCTAGCAACCACCCATAATACTGTAGCAACTGAATAACAATGCAGTAAAAACCACTGAAAACTCCACATAGCAACACCCTAGCAACCACCCATAACACTGTAGCAACTGAATAACAATGCAGTAAAAACCACGGAAAACTCCACATAATAACACCCTAGCAACCACCCATAACACTGTAGCAACTGAATAACAATGCAGTAAAAAAACCACCGAAAACACCCTAGCAACCACCAGAGTTTTTCAGTAAAAACCACGGAAAACTCTGAATAACAATGCAGTAAAAACCACTGAAAACTCCACATAATAACACCCTAGCAACCACCCACTACACCTTAACCACACAGCAATGAAGTAAAAAACACTCTAATCCCTAACAACCAAATTGTAACACCCTAGCAACTTATAAATGTTTTTGTACTTCATTTGGAAGTAACACTCTAAAAACTCAATGAGCTGCAGCGCAGGAAGAAAACAGATCCAGCCCTCGATGGTGAAAACATTCATGAACTCAAAGAACCAAAACCAAAGAATAAGTTGAGTGCAGAAAAACCCCAAATAAGCAGCAGATTGTGATCCAGCGGCATCTGACGGAGTGAAATGTGTCTTGGAATGAGATGTTACACACGTCTCTGCAGTTCCATCCAAAGCCAGCGCTCAGAAAAACAAGCATAAAGCCACTGCAGAAGAGCTGTTTGAGCTGATGTACCTACATTGCACTGCTGGTTATACTCTGTATAATTGTGTATGTGACAAAGAAAAATCTTGAATCTTGAATCTTGATGTGGCTTACAGACAAACACAAACCTGACGATTTCATGGACCAAACTCAACGTCAGACTGCAGAAATCATTCACCACTAAAAGTGTAAATATGAGCAATATCACACGAGTAGACGTGTGATATTAATTCGTTATTAATTAAAAACATTTATAGCTAGTAAAAAAGTTACGTTGAGTTGCTTCATTAAAAGCTTATAGTATTAGTGAAGTGACATTCAGCCAAGTATGGTGACCCATACTCAGAATTCGTGCTCTGCATTTAACCCATCCAACGTGCACACACACACACACAGCAGTGAACACAAACACCGTGAACGAACACACACACAGCAGTGAACACACACACAGCAGTGAACACACACACAGCAGTGAACACACACCCGGAGCAGTGGGCAGCATTTATGCTGCGGCGCCCGGGGAGCAGTTGGGGGTTCGGTGTCTTGCTCAAGGGCACCTCAGTCGTGGTATTGAGGGTGGAGAGAGCGCTGGACATTCACTCACCCCACCTACAATCCCTGCCGGCCCGAGACTCGAACCCACAACCTTTGGATTACAAGTCCGACTCTCTAACCATTAGGCCACGACTTCCCACGACTTATTACTGTAGTAAAAGCAGTGTATGTATAGTGATTACCTGCATCTGATCCAGCATTCATTCTTCAGCTCAATCTCATATTCACAATAAAACATTATTGAATGCCTGCTGAGGAAAGCGATATCTTTGTCGTACTATCGTTTCATCTGTTAAGGGTGATTCCTGATGACAGCGCTGCTCAGTGCATTATAACAAGCTTTTGTTTAAAGTAAAAATAACTTCTGTTTTAGTCTTTTTCAATATAAAAGTCTTTACTGCTCACTCATAAAAACAGTCTCTTGTTGCCATCTAATGACAGAACAATGTAGCTAAACCATCACGAACACTGTTTCCCAATACTAAATATTACTATTATTTATATAAAATATTATTCATTGAATAATAATTTTTAATAAACAACAACAGCCATCATAAAAGTTGCTAGGCAATTCAGTCAAAAGTACAAAGGCATATAATATTCTTATTTAAAATATTATATTATATTACATTATATTATACTATATGCCTATGAATATGCACACATTTAAAGAGTATAATGCATAAAAAACATACTTTTTACAATAATAAAATGCAGGCTAACCTTTAAAGGTGCTATTGGCAAAATAACCATAATGCATTATGAATAAATGTACAATGCATAGTTTGATTCCAGTATTTCTGAGTAAGTGAATAAATGTGTGCTGTTGGTGTGCTGAGGCTGATATCTGATCCTCGGCCGTGTGATTATTTATATCTGCAGCTGCAGCGGCTCGTGTGTCTGAAACTGAGATCTAGATCCGACGCACCGCGTGCTTCACGTCGCTTTAACAGCGCAATCCACTTCCTGTTTCCAGCCGTGACATCATTGCGTACGAATGCTACCCTGTTACCGTGGCGACAGCGAACTGCAAAAGTCTGACCTCATCAGTCAGAGGTCACTGACCCACATTTACTCCATTATACGGATTACTATACAGTTACACAGATGTTTTTAGGGATTTGCTGCACTGATTTGGTGGGAAAATCTGCAATATTTCTGAGAGCAGGAGCAGAATCTGTAAACGTGAGATATATATTTACCCATGCAAAACACAGCAGCATGATGCTAGAGCGATGTGGACGTGACCAGGATGTTGCTAGATGGTTGCTAAGGTGTTGCGCTACCACACAATGCATATACAAAATTATACGAATATGAATAATATAAATAATTTTAAATATATAAATATGCAAAAGTGAAAAATTAAAAAATGAAAATGTTTTGAAAAGTTATAAAAATAAAATTATTTATTGTGTATAAATTGGTTGTTGTACTGTAAACTACATTTCATATAAAATGATACAGTATATAAAATATTAAAATAAATATATAAAATATGAAATACACAAAAACTAAATATACAATTAAATAAAAAAATATTTATTAAGTATAAAATTGTTTGTGCTGTAAACTTAATTTTATTTAAAATTATACATAAAAATATTAATAATTTTTTTTTTTTTAAATCAGTCTTTGACAAGCTATGCTAAATGTTTTTTGTTTTTCACCTTAATCTTTCTCTGTTTTCACCCTAATCTTTTTTTTTGGGGAAATGGGGCTCAATTTCACGTCAACAAAATATGAACAGCAAAGTTTCCAAAAACCAAAACTTTACTCACACCTTCATGACCCTGAATGAGAACGACTTTATGACTCTAAGTAACAAAATCTGAAGAACAAATAAATCATCGAATGAGTTTTCAAGCAGTTTAAAATCGAATGTGACCTGTGACACAGAAATATGACTTCACATGATATTATAATTTCCCATAAGGCCCTTCCTGTACTTCTGAAAGATAAAAATAACCCAGATAACAGACAGACCACGGGACCTGAGAGAGAACAGGCACACTCACTCACTAAAGTTCTTCCAGACTTCACACCTTCATGCCTGCTGTGACCCAGAATGCCATGATGTCATCGTATCCCACAATGCCCAGCGAACGACAGCTGCGCACACACACACACACACACACACTCAACTGTATGCTAATGGTCAGGTGGTTTCTGTCACTTCCATTTCACACATGATATAAACTCACATAACAATGACAAGCTGATGCAGAGAGAGGAAGCACAGATAAACGATACTCATAAACTGATAGAGACACAATGCCCGAGTCAAACAATCAACCCATAAAACACAGAGAGATCAGTGTGTAAGAGCCACGAGCTGCTTGTGCCTGTATATAGATGTCCATTAAAGAATTGTATGCTTAAAATATCTGATGAAAAATGTTAATAAGTGTGACGGTTCGTTTCTGACATGTAAGACCATTAACTGCTTAATTGTGATAATAAACTTTATGTAAAAAAAAGTTAATGGATTATCGGATGTAATTTGTAAAATACAAATTACACAAATACAAGTAAAGCTTTAAATCCAAAACAATATAAAATATAAAACTATAAAAATAAAAAACATGAAAACAAACTATAAAATTAAATAGTAAATTATTTATTGTGGATAAAACCTTGTGCTGTGTAATTTAAAATACTATACAATTATTTAAAAAATAGAAAAATAGAAAAAATTTATAAATATGTAACAAATGTAGAAAAAATAAAACTTTAACAAAATATAAAATACTAAACTTATATATAACAATATACATATAAATATCTAGAATCTAAAATATAAAGACAAAAATATAAAGACATTATATAATTATATAGCATATAAATATACAAAATAAAATGTAATAAAAATCAAATACCATAAAGAATAATATAAAATAATTTATTGTGTATAAAATTGTTTGTTGCAGTGTAAACATTTTTTTTAAAGTTATATTATGGGCTTTTTAATGTGACAGGACAGTAAAGAGCTGACACTAACCATGAGGATATATATCGGCGCAGACAGTGTAAGCTTCATATAAAAACTGAAAAAAGGTCATACAAAAATATTAAAAGTTATGTATATATATATATATATATATATATATATATATATATATCAACTTTGTTGTGTATTTTCAGTATGAATTTTTTTTTTATATTGATTCAATGAATTTAGTGCATTTTGAAAAAAAAAAAACAAAGCTTTTCATATATTTATTGCATTTTGGGGAAAAGAAGATGAGTTTTTATAATAAATCTTTGAAAATCTAAATCTGGATTTGAATTGTTAATGTTATTATAACCTAAAGATGCTATGTGAAAGTTTGAAACAGAAATGAGTGATTTTCATCTTGCCACTTTTTTTCACTTTCATTTTTACTCAAATGAATCCAAATGGATTTATAGTGTTTTGGAACCAAACTCTTCATACATATATAAATCCATCGAATCAATATAAAAGTTATGTTTTCATATTGAAAACACACAAAGTAAGTTGATCCATATATGACAGCCTCTGAACTTGGTCAATACTAATCTTATATACATTCAATCAGTCTCTGCCATGTTATATTCATTTAGTTGACTAGTGCTATACACTGTAGGCTAGAGGTGTGCGATATAATGATTTCTGATCGTGGACGATAAAAATGTCTCCATGATCTGCTTTTGAGGAAATATGGTAGTATCGTGCTGCAGTGCACATGATCAAATACAGTTCTGGTCTCCGTCTCTATATACTGTACAACACCACATACAGCAGTAGAGTTACTCTGACAGGACACTGCACTTATTCGTGATCGCAAAAGTACATTATTTGCACACAAGCCTTGCTGGTTAAATGTTTAATTCGCGCGCTGGTCTGACGTGCTCTTACACCTGAAGCGCGCGCACTAAAACACCTGTCTAACAGCGCCTGATTACTCAACTAACTTATTTTGTGCGCTAATACTGTCAAAACACACAAGGTTTACATACAGACTGAGTTGGTTATCTCTAAAATGAAAGTAAATAGTTAAGAGAGAAACGGATGCGTGTCTGTATATTAGATGCGTGCAGCTCTTAAAGGGACAGGACACTAAACATGCTGTCGACTGTCATTAAAGGGATAGTTCACCCTAAAATTGAATTTCTGTCATTATTTACTCAGTGGAAAACCAAACAGTTGCTGGTCTACATTGACTTTGATAGCAGGAAAGAAAAAACCTATGGAAGTCACTGAGGACCAGCAACTGTTTGCTTTCCACCTTCTTCAAAATAGCATTTATGTTCAGCAGAAGAAAGAAACTCATTCAGGTTTAAAACAACTTTTGAGTAAATGATGGTATAAAAATAAAACATTATGACAGAATTGACAGACAGATGACAGAATATTTCGTTTTGGGGGGAACTATTCATTTAACATTAACAAAACAACAAAACACAAAGAGAAAAATCCCTCACTATTCTTGACTGAAAAACTTTAATACAGTTGTTTTAGGAATCAGTCTATCTAGTGTTTTATTTTTATATTTGTTCATTCAATTTCATTGAATTCTCTGCTAAATACACCTATTGTACCTGAAAATAAAGCACTGTTTGTTCTATTTGTATATTATGTGTATTTGTAATGTGCATCTTTGTTCTTATTTTTTAATAAGAATGATAAAATAATGACAAAGATTTTTATCTTCGCCCACTTTGGCCTAAATATCTGCCATGTCTTTTTTTGTGTGTGTGTTACCTTGAAAGGCTTTGTCTTTCTAGTTTGGCTGTAATGCTCAGACAACTTGTAAAACCAACATGACAAAGAATCGTGATAAAACCGCGAATCGTGATATTTCTAAAAACAATCGTGATATTCCATATCGCCCACCCCTACTGTAGGCTATATAACAAAAAGTCGTGGCCTAATGGTTAGAGAGTCAGACTCGTAATCCAAAGGTTGTGGGTTCGAGTCCCCGGCCGGCAGGGATTGTAGGTGGGGGGAGTGAATGTCCAGCGCTCTCTCCACCCTCAATACCACGACTGAGGTGCCCTTGAGCAAGACACCGAACCCCCAACTGCTCCCCGGGCGCCGCAGCATAAATGCCCACTGCTCCGGGTGTGTGTTCACTGCTGTGTGTGTGTGTGTGTGTGTGTGTGTGTGTGTGTGTTCACTGCTGTGTGTGTGTGTTCACTGCTGTGTGTGTGTTCACGGTGTGTGTGTGTTCACTGCTGTGTGTGTGTGTGTTCACTGCTGTGTGTGTGTGTGTTCACTGCTGTGTGTGTGTGTGTGTGTGTGTGTGTGTGTTCACTGCTGTGTGTGTGTGTGTGTGTGTGTGTGTGTTCACTGCTGTGTGTGTGTGTGTGTGTTCACTGCTGTGTGTGTGTGTGTGTGTTCACTGCTGTGTGTGTGTGTGTGTGTGTGTGTGTGTGTGTGTGTGTTCACGGTGTATGTGTGTTCACTGCTGTGTGTGTGTGTGTGTTCACGGTGTGTGTGTGTGTGTGTGTGTGTGTTCACTGCTGTGTGTGTGTGTGTGTGTGTGTTCACTGCTGTGTGTGTGTTCACTGCTGTGTGTGTGTGTGTGTGTGTTCACTGCTGTGTGTGTGTTCACTGGTGTGTGTGTGTGTGTGTGTGTGTGTGTTCACTGTGTGTGTGTGTGTGTGTGTGTGTTCACTGCTGTGTGTGTGTGTGTGTGTTCACTGCTGTGTGTGTGTGTGTGTGTGTGTGTGTGTTCACTGCTGTGTGTGTGTGTGTGTGTGTTCACTGCTGTGTGTGTGTGTGCACGTTGGATGGGTTAAATGCAGAGCACGAATTCTGAGTATGGGTCACCACACTTGGCTGTATGTCACTGTCACTCTAATTAATTGATTCATCTGCGATAATGAACGTGATATTGCTGTGATCTATGGCTCAGTATTAAATGCCGCTCCATCTGAAAGCACGTGATGGAGATCACAGAACCAGCTTTACTGACGAGATGTGCATTACAATCAAAGCGCCGCCATTACCGGTGCGGTTTATAGTGTGTGGAATGGAGCGCTGTGATTGGTTGAGCGGATATATCACATTCTGCAGAGAAAGGAAACTGGCGTTTGTCAAGGTTTGGAAAAAAAGGGAGAAAACATGACAGAATAATATGGCAGATATCGCATTTTGCACCAAATTAAAAACAGACTTTTCAATACCGACCAGACACAATAATGATTTTGGTGGAAACTCTTTTTTTTTTTTTTTAAATGGCGTTTAGGAACCAAACTCTTCATATATATATATATATATATATATATATATACACACACACACACACACACACACATACATACATATGAAATTAAATATATAAATATAAAATACAAAAATACAATTGATTTAAATGTAAAATATAAACTATAACATTAAATACTAAATTAAATCTCTCTCTCTCTCGAACAGTAGGCTAGATGACATAATCATGCAGATGTTTTCAGCAGCTGTCACGCTAGTTTTGCTGGCGTTTACGTGTGTTTCTCAGCCATACTGGCAGGACTGTGTGTGTGTGTGTGTGTGTGTGTGTGTGTGTGTGCTTTCTGAGGTTATGAGTTTAACATCAGTGTGTTTCTGCTCACAGACTGTAAAGCCATCAGCCTCTGTTTACAACACACACACACACACACACACACACACGCGCGCACACGACACATGTTTTTCCTGTAAAAGCTGCTGGTTTCTAAAGACACGACTGACTGCTGTTGTTGACACTGAGCGTCAGGCTCTAATTAAAATGAAAATCATTTTAAATTTAGTGTTTTTACTTTATATTACATATTAATTTAATTTTCTTTTTAATTTAAACATTAATTTAATACGCATTTATATATTTACATATTTAATAAATTGATTAAATTTAATAAATTAACATTTAATTTAATTTATTACAATGTTTATTTAATATTTACTGCTGGAAAATGTAGAATAAAATGATAAAATATATATAAAAAAATATATATAAATGTATAATTTAAAAAATAATAATATACAGCATCAAATAATATATTAAAATAATAATCTCATATAATATTCAGTTTAATAAAATAGAATTCTAAAGCCTATATATTTTTTTCAGACTCTATTGAGTGCATTATTAGTGTGTGATCCAGCAGGTAATTAAACCTGACGCTCTTCCTCCTCTCTCTCTCTCACCTCTGCAGTGTCTCTTTCACATGTTTCTGTCTTGTCAACACTTTCTAAAGATATTGCAGAAACGCTGCTGTGCAAACGGCATCCAGATCATCAAGCGGCTGCTAAAATTACCTCGTTATATCAGTTACCGAGGCACTTCAGCTCTGATATCAGAGCACTGATTCACTCCAGACGGAGCCAGACCGAGTGAAAACATTCAATAATCACATTTGGATCTTGAAGGACTCAAATCAAAAGATCAGATGATTCATCTGAACGAATGAATCAATGTAACAACTGATTCACATCATGAATCGCTTGAGTTCAAACGAGTCAAAATGACGTTAGAAAACAGATTCAGACTCTAGCTTCAGTTCAGATTTACTGTCAATATTACATAACTTCAGCAAAAACACTTCTCTCAAATAACACGGTCACGCTGGATTCTGACAATCAAAACTAGATTTATATACACAAATATAAGCATTATATATATATATAATAAAGCTAAATATATTATATAAACATACACATTTTAAGATTTTATAATTTTATATTATTTTCGTACCACTGGTACCCTATTATAGTTTTTTATCAAATTTTGAATTATATTTAAATTATTTTTTATATTATATTTTTAATATTTTACATTTATTTATTTACTTTTTCATTTGAATTAAAGTTTTAGTAATTTTGTTGTGTTTTAGTCATTTTTTAATGTCTATGTAGTTTTCAATCATTTCATTCATCAATGTTTTATTTTATTTCAGTTAAAGTTTTATTTCAAAAATAGTTTTCTGGTTTTAGTGTTACTTAACTATTATAACCCTGATTTTGGTAACACTTAACAATAATGTTCCAATTGTTAACATAAGTTGAACATGAAAAAATAGTTTGTCTGGAAATTTCAACATTTGTAATACAATACATTATTAAAATCCAGAGATGCATCTTTTAATATTATTTAATGGATCTAAGCTAGTCAAACAACATGCAGGAAAACAAAGAAAATACGTCATTTAGCAAGCTAAATATATTTAGCAAGTGTTTTTATGCACCGATGGTGCAAGGACCCTATTGAAATCGCTCAGTTTCTTCTTCTTCTTCTTCTCCGAAATGAATCGAATTTTTGACCATTCTGGAAAACTCGTGAAACCACCTATAACATTTCAATGAAGACCCCTCGAGGTGTGTTTCACATACATGTACGAAATTTGCTAGACACATGTAACACACCAATACCTACAGAAACATCCATTGGCACGAAATCCAAAACCCAACAGGAAGTGTGTTACTTTTGACTTTTTCTCAGCAAGTTTTGTGCCGTTTTCATGCATTGTATTTAAATGAACTCCTCCTAGAGATTTAATCAGATCAACACTAATGTTGGTCAGTGTAATCTAAAGCCCTTTGTGATGTTAAACTGCGAAGACCGGGAGTTTTCGTTGAAGGGTGTGTCTGTGGTGGACAAATTTCGAAATTTGACATTTTTGAAAAAGGAAGTTGATGAAACTCAGCCATACAATGTCCGATGTTCCCCATTACATACTTTTATTTTCCTAGATTTATGATTTAATACAAAAATGGTGGTGTTCAAATGAAGGCATAAAACATTCATTTTAATTACAAATTAATAAAATAAATTACTACATTTAATTACATTTTAATGTATTTATTCAATACCGACGTGTAAACAATCTGCTGCACAACAGTTTTACTGTTAAAATTTAAACATTGAAGAGAAATTGTGATATTAAAAAATAAACATTTATATTATATTATTAATAAAAACAACAGTTTTATTAATAATAGTAATAATAATTATTAGTATTACTTCGAGAAGTATGTTCTACAGTACAATGCTAATCAATTTGTCAAACTTTTATTTAGGTTGCTTATAGTAAAGTTTCTGCGCATCTGACAACAGATTTTCTCAAATTAAAAACTGAAATCAAAGATTCCAAGTGATTCCACGTAAACACCATGAATTCTATTTTTATAACTTCTTTGAGTCTGTCCATGTTTCACAGACAGTTACACAATCCTGTGCATGTCTGTATATGTTGCCACAACGTATATTAAAGCAATAAAGCACTTGAGATCAGGTGATGCAGGGATTCTATCAACACAACAGTAAATCCAGTGGGATTGAGAGAGTCAAGGGGAAGCAGGTGGCTGGAGACTTAAAACTCATCATCTGTCCACTTAAAGCCCCAGACACACTCACTCACACACACACACACACACACACACACACACACACAGACACACACACACTCACTCACTCACTCAAACGTACACATAGACACAGTCACTCACACACTCACTCACTCACTCACGCACACACACACACTCCCTCACACACACACACACACACACACACACACACACACACACACACACACACACACACACACACACAGACACACACACACTCACTCAAACGTACACATAGACACAGTCACTCACACACTCACTCACTCACTCACTCACACACACCCACACACACACAGACACAGACACAGACGCACACGCACACACACACACACACACACACACACACATAGACACACTCTCACACACACACAAACACACACTCACTCAAACATACTTATAGACACACTCTCACACACACACACACACACTCACTCAAACGTACACAGACACACTCACACACACACACACACACACACACACACACACTCACTCAAACATACTTATAGACACACTCACACACACACACACTCACGCAAACGTACACAGACACACTCACACACTCCGGCAGCGGGGAAGTCGTGGCCTAATGGTTAGAGAGTCAGACTCGTAATCCAAAGGTTGTGGGTTCGAGTCTCGGGCCGGCAGGAATTGTAGGTGGGGGGAGTGAATGTCCAGCGCTCTCTCCACCCTCAATACCACGACTGAGGTGCCCTTGAGCAAGACACCGAACCCCCAACTGCTCCCCGGGCGCTGCAGCATAAATGCTGCCCACTGCTCCGGGTGTGTGTTCACGGTGTGTGTGTGTTCACTGTTGTGTGTGTGTGTGTTCACTGCTGTGTGTGTGTGTGTTCACTGCTGTGTGTGTGTGTGTTCACTGCTGTGTGTGTGTGTGTGTGTGTGTGTGTGTGTGCACGTTGGATGGGTTAAATGCAGAGCACGAATTCCGAGTATGGGTCACCAAACTTGGCTGAATGTCACTTCACTTCACTCACACACACACACACACACACACACACTCACTCAAACATACACTCACACAAGGTGTCAAATGTCCCTCTGCGCTGACACAGGAAATGCGACCACATACAAAAGGCATGCTGGGAAGTCAAGTGTGAATTTTGATGAAGCCGATGAGAGGGAAATCATTCTAATATACGCCCCTGACCTTTGACCCTCCCTGATCTCTAACGGCAGCAGCCAATGAGACACTTGACCCGTGATCCAGGAATAGACACACTATCAGTGAAAGAGACGGAGAGAGAGAGAGACGCTCAAACGCTTTATAATGATTATAACTTCGACTCGCTGACACCAGTCCCTCAAACCAGTCTGACAGCTACTGAGATCACTGCACTTCCTTACAGCAAAAACTATTAATAATGCACATATTATACAGCATACGGATTTCTGAAAGACGTCTCTTCTGCTCATCAAGGCTGCATTTATTTGACCAAAAATACAGTAAAAAGTGAAATATTATCATTTAAAACAGCTGTTTTAAAGACACTTCTATTCGTCATTAAATTGATCAAAAGTGAGAGTAAAGACATTTATACTGTAACAAAAGATTTCTGTTTCAAATAAATGCTGTTCTTTTGAACTTTCTATTCATCTGTGAATCTTGAAAAATAAAATGCATCACAGTTTCCATTAAAATATTGTGCAGCACAACTGTTTTCAACATTGATAATAATCAGAAATGTTTGTTGAGCAGTAAATCAGCATATTAGAATGATTTCTGAAGATCATGTGACACTGAAGACTGGAGTAATGATGCTGAAAATACAATAAATTAGTTTAACAGTTTTTCACTGTATTTCTGATCAAATAATGCAGCCTTGGTGAACAGAAGAGCCTTGCTGCTGTTCGCTCAGATGTGTGTGTTGATGTGTTTGAGACTCACCGATACACGCGTGAACACGGACGCTCAGCTGAGTGCGTAAAATCACACTGTGCTTCTTTCCCCTCCTGAAAACACAGAAAACCAGCAATACTGCTTAGAACAGAAGATAATAGCAATAAATCAGAAATGTGCTAAAGATACTGACCAGACACGATACACACACACACACACACTCACACACAGACACACACACAGACACACACACAGACACGCTCACACACACACACACACAGACACGCTCACACACACACACACACACACACACACACACACACGCTAGCAAACGCTCCACACACACGGTCATTCAGCTCTCCTGATATCAGTACACAAGCTCTTCACTCTTCTGGGAAACAGCTCTCAATATTCACATGTCATCGATAAGAAACATGACAAACGGCTGATTTTCTCATATTAATCTTCCATTCAGATGTTCTTCCGTCATGCATTTTTATCAACTACTTGCTTATTTATAAATAAAATAAAATGCATTATGACAAGTTTAGTAGAAAAAAATGTCAACATATAGGATAATATAAATATTTTAAAATATATTATGTTTGAATATTTTATTAAATTCAGCTTTGATTAAAATAGGGAAAAAAGAAATTCATTTTATGATCTTCTGTAATCTGAAAAGTGTCAAAAATTCATGATAAAGAATGCATATTCATTTTTATTACCAGAGCTCAACTGTAAGGACCGGCCGATGGTTCAGGATCAGTGTGAGAGATGCTTGGGACAGCTGACGGATTTGTCACTGCTCCGATCAAATTCAAAGTGATTTTAAAGCATTCAAGTGCAAGAAGACGTGAAAGACAACCATTCAGTGTGTTCTGTGCGCGCAGAGCTGCGTCTCAGGCAATGTCTTCATGTGTTTGAATGGACAAATACATACTAAATGTGTCAAAATACCCGTCTATCCTCAAAAACTGTTATGTCCTTAACCCTTAAATGCATGAATAGACTGAGGAATGTCTAACTTTAAAAAATGAAGGAGGGAGAGGGTATTGAATGATGTATTTTGATGAAGGTATGCATTTAAGGGTTAAGTGAAAATAAGCAGTTGTATTCATTATATTTGACCTATTCATCGTCTCTTAAAGTGACCACGTCTAATCTACAGCTGCTGTCGCTAGCTTTAATGTTAATATAAAAGACACATTACAAAAATAAAATCAATTCACTCGCTGCTCTTGACTGAATAACTTATATTTCTACAGTGAAGCATATGCAGTGTTACTTTACATTTGAGCCCTAAAGCACTGATTCATTTATATATTTTTTCAGTTTATTTATTTGTGGCGTTGCTTGTCATTTTTATTATTTGTTCGTATTTGCTGATTGGTCACAGGAATGCATGTATTTGATAAACAACAACAAAACTAAAACAGAAACCAATCAAAATAAAACAATTACTAATAATTTATTAAATCACAAAAACGTAAAATTAAAAGCAACTAAAAATAAAAACAACAGAAATGAAAATACTAAAAATTAAATCATAAAAAATTAAACATTCAATCTTAAAATGAATGTAGAAAGAACATAAACATTATATTTTTAATATTTGTTTGGTGGCATGTTTTTTATGACTGTAGGTGAGTATCACTGATACCAATACTCTAGGAAATTGCTTATATTGAACCATTGACTATATGTTGACTACACTAACACTACAATATAATTGAGAGCTATCAATTTTAACATTTATTAGACTTTAAAAAATTAAAACTTCTCAAAATAAAAATTAACTTAAAACAATCTTCACATAAACCTATTTCAGCCTCCAATGATTATGAAAATACAACAATGGAGATAAAAGGATTATTGCACCCCTTTCCAGCGGCGCGCTTTCGTTCCTCCATAAAAGCCTCAATATTTTTAATGCGTTAAACTGGAAAAATTAATTGCCTGCGTTAACGTGCTAATTTTGACAGCACTAAAAATAATGTATAAATGTATTTTTAAAAAGTCAATTCAAAATAATTTTATAACTAAAACTCCTAATAAACTAAGAAAAAAAAACTAAAATAAAAAGTCAATTTAAAATAAAAAAATAAACTACAACATTTACTAAAACAAAATTATAAAAATGTAAAAAAATTAAATAATTATTAAATAAAAACAAAATAATTACTACACATTTATTAAATTCTTAAAAAGTAAAAATCAGGTGCTGACAAATATTTTTGTGGACATTGTGATAATTTTTCAGGATTCACAGATGAATAGAAAGCTCAAAAGAACAGGATGTATTTCAAACAGAAATCTTTTGTGACACAATAATTGTCTTTACTGCTACTTTTGGTCAGCTTAATGCGTCTGTGATGAATTTGTCCGTTACAGTAATTGCCTCTTTGACATATTTGAGATGAGCTGCATTAGTATCTTGAACACAAAGCTGCTCACCGACACACACAGCAGCGCTGACCTCTGACCCCTCAATCCAAACACTAATAAATACAGCAGGAGGGATTCGCTCTCTCCGTCCAAGTGTGAGACCCACATTCAACCGCTTCACTTCAACAGCACAGAGAGTGTGTGTGTGTGTGTGTCTCAGGAACATGTCCAGATAGACGCACACACACACACTAACAGGAAGGTCTGTGTGACGGCAGAGATGTTCACATGTCAATCAGCTGTCAGACGCACATCAGAACACACACACACACACACACACACACACCCTGACACTGCTTTCAATCACAGCCATGAGAGTGACGCTCACACAAACACGCATGAAGACGACTGAATCCACTAAAACGAGATCTTCAGCGGCCAGGGTTTCCCAAACTGGGGTTTATTAGTTTATGAAAAGCTAAGAATTAATGAAATGATGTATAATTTTAAAATAAAAACAATAAAAATTCAACAATTACTAATAATTTTTTAAATCATAAAAATTTAAAAAATTTAAAAATAAATAAATAAATAAATAAAACTACCTAAAAAGCAATTAAACCATAAAACGTAAATTAAAATAATTTAAAATGAAAAACAATCCAAAAATTATTTTAATATGTATTAAACATAAATATATACTTATTAAAAACGTATTATAAATTATTAAATTACAAAGCTATAATAAATAATTGCAAAATAACTTTATTTTAAATAAAAACTATTCAAATAGAACTTACCAAAATCTATTAAATACAAAAATTTATATTATATGATTAAAAAAAAAAACATTTAAACAAAACAATTATTCTATTACTAAAAATGTATTAAATCATAAAAATGTAAAATTAAAATACTTGAAAACTTTAAAATATTATATAAGAAAATGTACAATTGAAGTAATAACATTACTTAATAATAAAAAAAAAAATCAAAACAAGATACTTACTAAAAGATAAAAGACATTACTTGTTAAGGTGCATTAATTGTCATCAGAGGACGGTGAACATGCAAATATGTTGTTAAATTATTCATTTAAAATTTGAAGTATACATTTGAGCTCAAAAGGGTTCGGCTGACAAACTGTGAATCCCTGATCTAGAGCTGATAGATCAATAAATCAGACCATTTGACATCACTGACTGTGGAAACAAGTGGCTGAATTGACCTGAACTCATCCTAGAGATGCAGAATAATCAGTCATCACTATATGAAGAAATAATAAAACCAAGAAACTGTGACAGAGTTTATGTGCATTCAGTCTTACAAGCAAAGGTCAGTCCAGCAGTCCTCAGACACTGATCATCACACACACACACACACACACACACACACTATCTGACTCATTCTCACTCATTTAACTCAGTGACATGTGGAAAATAGCCGACGGATCAACAACCCACAAAACCCTCAACACGGGACCAGACGCTCATCCAGAACACAAACATGAGCTCATGAACACACACGACCGCCTACATTTCCATATCAACACCTGATCTACTGCAGACCAGCCATACAGGCCATTTACATATGATCAGAAAATTACAAGAAATGCTCTTAAAATAAAACAGTTACTAAAAATGTATTCAAATGTCAAATTTAAATCATTTAAAAATAAAATAAAATATTAAAAATAAATAAATTTTAAAAACAAAATATTAAATATACATTTAAAAATAAAAAAATCATATTAAATATACTTGTTGCAGATGTAAATGAGCTATTAGCTAACTCTGGTGCAATTACTTTTAATTGTGCATTGTCCCTGTAAAATAAACAATAAAGTAAAGTAATTATATTTAAAAAACTATGTAAACAAATCATACTAAAAAAATATTGAATAATAACAATTATTACATCATAAAAACTTCCAAATTAAAATGCATAATTTTAAAATAAAAAACAATCAAAACCTACTAAAATTAATTAAATCATACAAATATAATATTTTTAAAATACAATCAAAATAAAACATAAAAATGTTAAATTAAAATGCACAATAAAAGAAACACCAAAATAAATATTGCATTTGTTTACCTGCATGTGAATGCATTGATAAATGAACTTTAAAAATCTCAGGGGAACTTCAGAAATAAAGCAGTGATGTCAAAACTACATTTTCTCCCAGATCTGACGAGCGCTTACCGACCCTACAGCAGATCTGAGTCCAGACGCCTCATTCTTTCCATGAACTCACCTTTCCCCGAATCAGAGAGATGAGAAAGACCAACAACACGACACACGGGACTGACAAACCTTCCAGAGATCCACGACACACGGTCCTCAAACAACCCCAGCCTCAAACAGGGCAATGAGCACAGATCAGCTGCAGAGATTTTAATATTTTAATCATTTAACAACACATTCACATCTTCTCTGATGTCAGTTAATGGTGTTTCAGAAATGATCTGTAGTAGTAAAAATAATAATTTATAATAATAATAATCAAATCTGTAGTAATAGTGGTAGTTTTATTGTATTAATCATTTTAATTCTACAGAAATAAAGACAGAAATACATGTCGTAAATATACGTCATATTTTCAATTAGTTTTTATTTTGATATTTTCAATTTCTTCTTTATTTTAATTAAAGTTTTAGGAATTGTATGTGTTTTGTCAGTTAAATATAATCATACATGTTTTTTTTATATATATATTATTTCAGTCAACATTTATTTTATATTAAGTAACACAAATATTTTTCTGTTAAAGTATGTTTTTAAAATGCATTATTATAATAATTAATGACAGTAATGATCAGTTATTGGTTTTAGTTATTTTAGTACGTCAGATTAAACTAAATGAAAATAAGAAATGTTGCCTTGGCATCTAGCTGAAATAAAAAAACTGTATTTTAAGGTTTTCATATTTTATTTCATTTTATTTAAGACTACATTTATTTATTTTTATTATCAAGTAATGATCATGTTTTTTTATATATATTAAATATAATACTTGTAAATTATTCGTTTGTTATTTTAATACTGAAAACAAAAAATGTAAACTTATTTGACTAATTTTCTAATTTTCGTTTATTTTAATTTGATTTTATTTCAAGTAACAGAATTTCTTTAGTTGACTATAATAACCCTGACTACAATTTACAAAATTAATATCACTTTCAAACGTTAATACCCTCAAGCTTCAGAGATGAATGTTTTAAAACATATTTAAACTTCTTATTCTAACACAAAAGGTCTTTAAAGTTGTGTTTTGGGTCATTATGCTTTGGCACAGTATGCAGTTGTTTTACGATATATGGCTATTACTGTCATTGTTGTTATTATTATTCTCTTCTAATTAGTTTGTGTTCCTCAAACAGCAGTGTGAGTGTAGTTTAAACTGAGACAGATCACAAATAAAAAGAGGGGTGAGTCCCCTTTAAAGTTCAGGTGCAGAGCTCTTCATTCTGAACTCTCAAAATGCATTAGATAGAAGAATTTAACCTTAAAATGTACAAAAATAAAAAAAATAATATATTTTAATTTATAAAATTTTATAATCACAATAAATATCATATTGTGGACTTTGTATCTATTTTGATATCGATGCATCCCTATTATTCTGACATTTTCAAAACACAACTACTGCTGTCTGTGCTGCAGTGAAGGAGAACGTTCAACAGAGACGATAAATCACACTGAGTGCACTTAGAATACCGCATACCCCTCTCTCTCTCCATCTCTCTCTCTCTCTCTCCATCTCTCTCTCTCTCTCTCTCAGGAAATCTGTTAAGGTGATTTGTGTGAGAGCCGCTGTCACACACACACATACGCACACACACACACACACACACACACACTCTCACACACACACACTCACACACACACTCACACACACACACACTCTCACACACACACTCACACACACACTCACACACACACTCACACACACACTCACACATCTCACACACACACTCACACACACTCACACACACACACACACACACACACACTCTCACATCTCACATCTCACACACACACTCACACACACACACACACTCACTCACACTCACACACACACTCACACACACACTCACACACACTCACTCACTCTCACTCACACACACTCACACACACTCTCAATAGCACTAACATGAGTGCAGTGTAGTGCCCTATGTAGTGTGCATCTCACCCTGCGCAGTCGTCCGGCTGAAATCCCTCGAGCTCATCTCTCTGCTCGTCTAGCGTCGACTCCAGATCCAGATACACACCGGTGTGAGAGAGCTGCAGAGCACAGTCATCCAGCTGCACACACACACACACACACACACACACACTTTACAATCAGGGACAGTATCACACTATATACATCAGATACAAAAAAAGGAAATTGTGACTCTTTAATGGTAAAAGTCAGAATGGTGAGATGTAAAGTCATAATTACTTTTGGTAAGAAACAGGCATTCAAATATTAGTTTATTAATATTTTGAATTAGTCTGTGTTTTTTTATATTTTCTGTTTTCATTTTAATTTGGGTTTAAGTTTTAGTAATTTTGTTGTGTGTTTTTGTCATTTTTATTATTTTTGAATTATTTTTCTGATCATCGTCATTTTAGTTATAATAATAGGCTTACTACTAATAAAAATAATTAGCAGCGGTAGTTTTATTAGTTTTAACTCAAATTATAAAACATTAAGATAATATAATTAAATGTATTTAAATGTATACATGTATATGTATATATATATATATATATATATATATATATATATATATATATATATATATATATATATATATATATATATATATATATATATATATATATATATATATATATATATATATATATATGTATATAGTTCCTTGCAAAAGTATTCATACCCCTTCATTTTTTTTCATGTTTTGTGTTGCTGTCTTATGTTAAACTGCTTTAAATTACTTTTTCCCCCCCACATCAATCTACACTCCATACACCATAATGGTAAAGCAAAAAAACAGGTTTTTAACATCTTTGCAAATGTATTAAAAATAAAAAACTTAAATGATTCCATTGCATAAGTAATCATACCCTTATCTGGGACAGTTCAAATGTAGCTCAGGGGCACTCATATTGCTTGTAGATGTTACTACACTTTGAGTGAAGGTAACCTGTGGCAGCTGCAGTTGATTGGGTATGATTTGGAAAGGCATTACACGTTTTAAAGAGCCCTGTAATGGGTTTTTGAAAATGAGCTTTCATGCAGTGTGTAACACAGCTCTAAGTGAATAAAAACATCCTGCAAAGTTTTAAATCTGAAAGTGCTCCGTGTATAAAGTTATAGTCTCTCAAAAGAAAGAGTCGACTGAATCACTGAAACGAGTCGTTTTTAAAAACGAATCCCAAGCCGTTTCATGCTGACAAACATGAATCATTAGCATATTGCCGCCCACTTGTTGGTCTTTTCACCTTGGTCTGAATGAAAATGAAAATGCAAATTCATTCTTTGCCACTAGGTGCCACTTTTGGAGCGCCTGGTGACGCTGTACACAAAGCAGCACTGCGCTCACAAACACTGCTTTATCAGGCATTACAGGCGAGATGAATTATGAAATGAGACCAATCGGACCAATCACTGCAGATTAGCGTCACGCAACGGATGGGTTTGGAAAAATCATTGAGCGAATCATTTGGGAGTGTTTTTTGACCCTGCATGCATGTCAACCTGTTGCTGGGGACTTCCAAAACCAAAATATCAGCAAAATATCAGAAGGTCTAACAGCTAATAATGCATATCACAGCCAACACCAAGCCCTCAGAAACAGGACTGCATCAAGCCACACATCTGGGGAAGAGTTCAGAAAAAAAATCCTCTCCTCAGTGAAGACAAAAAAAAACACACTTGGAATTTGCAACACAGCACCTAAAGGACCCTCAGACTCTGACAGGATTCTCTGGTCTGATGAACCTCAATCCTAAGCATCATGTTTGAAGGAAACCAGCTCTGCTCATCACCTGCAGAGTACCATCCCAAAAGTAAAGTGTGCTGGTATCAGCCTCATGCTGTGGGGCTGTTTTTCAGCAGCAGGGACTGAGGGACTCATCAGAGTAGAAGAGAAGCTCAATGCACCAAAATATAGAGATAGCCTTAATGAAAACCTAGTCCAGAGCATTCAGAACCTCAGACTGGGCAGAAGGTTTACCTTCCAACAGGACAGTGACCCTAAACACACAGCAAGAGTGGCTTATACACAACGCTGTGAATTTCTTTGAGTGGCCCAGCCACAGCCTGAGCTTGAACCCAATCAAATATTTCTGGAGAAACCTGAAAATGTGCGTCTGCCCCCATCCAACCTGACAGAGCTTGAGACGTGAAGAGATGAGGAGAAGAATGGTAGATAATTGCCAAATGCTGATGAGCAAAGCTTGTCGTATCGTACCCACAAAGACAAAGCGAAGTACCGAGTTAAGGGTATGAATACTTATGCAATGTGCTTATTTCAGTTTTTGTATTTTTAATAGATTTAAGAGGTTATGACAGTTCTGTTTTTGCTTTGTCATTATGGTGTATGGAGTGTAGATTGATGTGGGGGGGGGGGGGTAATTTAAAGCACACACACACACACACACACACACACACACACACTACAAGCTACAAGTTACATACTAGTATTTATGATGTAAAGCACTAGAGGTGTGTGTGTGGGTCACTAATCACCCTTCCAAATGACTCACAGTGCTGAATAAATGTAGTTTTGTGAGGATAAGTCATAAAACACATCAGTGTAAGCGACGTTTCCCTGTTTCAGACATTACAGCGCAGTAAATGTGATTACCATCGGCCGTGAAGTGCAGAAACACACGGCACACGCCTCATACACACACACTCTCTCTCTCTCTCTCTCTCTCTCATGCACACACACTCTCTCTCTCTCTCTCTCTCTCTCATACACACACTCTCTCTCTCTCTCTCTCTCTCATACACACACACACACACACTCTCTCTCTCTCACACACACACACACACTCTCTCTCTCTCTCTCTCACACACACACACGTGCTTTCTCTTTCCTTCACTGCGCTCTCGGGACAGAACAGCAGTCTGCAGTGCATTCAGAGCGCGCTGATGGATTTGTAGGTTTGATCAGGAACAGTGGTCAGATTCGACCCGCGTGTGTCCGAACACACGTCACACACGTGTTAAATGCTTCACGTGTTAAACAGTTAGCATGCATGACTAAAGAGTGTGATGAGCAGCTGCGCTCACGACAAACACAGGTGTGCATGTAAATCCAAACACACTCAGCTCTCTGAACGGGAAAACTAGGCCTATTGTTTTTATATATACTTAATTAACGTTTGCACTACTACTTAAAAGTCCATTTATTTAAAGAAATTAACACTTTTATTCATCAAGGATGCATTCAATTGATCAAAAGTGACATTTATAATGTCACAAAAGATTTCTGTTTCAAATAAATGCTGTTCTTTTGAACTTTCTATTCATCTGTGAATCCTGAAAAATAAAATGTATCTCAGTTTCCACAAAAATATTGGTCAACACAATTGTGTTCAACATTGATAATAATCATAAATGTTTGTTGAGCAGTAAATCAGTATATTATTATGATTTCTGAAGATCATGTGACACTGAAGACTGAAAATACAGCTGCAGATCACAGAAATACATTATAGTTTAACACATATTCACATAGAAATCAGCTGTTTGAAACTGTAATAATATTTCACTGTTTTTACTGTGTTTTTGATCAAATAAACGCAGCCTTGTTGAGCAGAAGAGACTCTTTCAGAAACATTAAAATCTTACAGACTCCAAACTTAAGAACAGTAGAGCATAAAAATGATTACCATGATACTTGATTTCCACACCCAATAAGAAAAAGCAATACAAATGAACAAAAAAGGTTTTAAAATGACAAGTAAAATGCAATTTTTCATCATGTACAATAGAATTTTATGAAATAAAGCATAAATGAAAGATTAATTGATTGATTTGTTACACTTTTTACATCAGCAAAGAACATAGAATGTGAGTTCTACAAATATTTGAATAAATACTAGAATTAACTTGCAACTTTATGCATATATATATATATATATATATATATATTTTATATACATACATACATAGTATATATTTATTAGTTTTATCAGTTTACTTATTTTATCATGCATTCCCTTGGAATTGAATCCATAACTTCTGTGAATAGGAGTATAAATATTACAATCTGTAACCCACACCAGAACCAAAACAGAGCAATTACTGCATTTTTAGAATTCAAAAATAGTTGACTTACTACGTACTTTAAAAACACACACTGAGACTGACCAGATATTTGGTCAGTTGCTCTGAAATGCACATCAGCCGCTTGTGTTTTCTTCTAACAAAATAACAAAACCTTGTACAATGTTCATCAGAATCAGCTGTATGGAGTGTGTGAGTGCTGGTTTGGCGTCTCTGAGCTCTTAACACCTGCGTCTCCATTGAGTCTGAACTCACCAAACCCTAATCAAACACTCGCTTTCCAGCTCAAGACGGCAGCTTTGATTTAAGACGACGTTCAGGCCAACAAACTCAGCCCATTCAAGAATGTGTCACACAAACAACACTCAATCACACAAATCTAACACACTTTCTCTCTCACACACACACACACACTTTTTCCTCAAAAAATAACTGCAATAATCTTTGTTTTATTTGTAATATGAAAAAAACATTTTTTTTACAGTGCACTCAAAGAGTTTTTGATATATCAAATCACTTAGAATCATAAACCTGTTCGCTGCTAAAATGATTACACTGATTCAATTAAACTAAATATTTAATAAGCTGAAAAAATTGGGTGTAGAAATTTTTCACAAATAATTACAAAGACACGCCAAGCAAAACACTGAATTACACATGAACGAGAAAGTCTGAGAAAGCATTTTTTGTAAAACAAACAAATTGTTTGTTTGTTTTTGTTTTTTTTACAGTGTATCAGATTTAAACAAATTGGATTTACTGGTGATAAATACGACTAAAATTTGATTTAATAAATAATATTATATGCATCAATCCAGCCAAGTCCAGTTTTCCCAGTACACCATTCTCAATACTCATGATGTTAATGTTTATAATATCTTCATGCCTTATAGTTGCATTTATCACATTAGAACTGCGTGATAATATAGCTCACATATATTCAGTGTAAAAATCACTGAATATATGTGATATATGTGGTGATGGCGCAGTGGATAAGACACATGCCTTTGGTATGAGAGACCCTTTGGTGTGAGAGACCCGGGTTCGAATCCACTGTGAGACACCAATGTGTCCCTGAGCAAGACACTTAACCCCTAGTTGCTCCAGAGGCGTGCGACCTCTGACATATATAGCAATTGTAAGTCGCTTTGGATAAAAGCATCAGCTAAATGAATAAATGTAAATGTAAAAATCACTAAACAGACAGAAATATGTAATGTGCTATTTCTGGAGTCCTGTAATAATAGAGAGAAGCAACACAAAGCTGAACTCTGGTCAGCCATCTCCTGCACTGACTGCAGCGTCTGTCTGACATTCTGGGGTTATAAATAGATCCGGCTGAATCTCATCCAGTGTAAGTGGTAGTTAGTGAAGGCTGAACGCTTATGATCCGCTGTCCGACTGTCCTTTACTGCAGCGCGCAAAACACTTAACCCTAACTAACAGCAACTTAACCCTAACTTAACCCCAGCTTAATATTAACATAGCCACAACTTAATTCTAACTTAACCCAACTTAATATTAACATAGCCACAACTAATCTCTAACTTAACTTTAACTTAACCCCAATTTAATATTAACATAGCCACAACTAATCTCTAACTTAACTTTAACTTAACCCCAATTTAATATTAACATAGCCACAACTTAATTCCAATTTAACCCCAACTTAATGTTAACATAGCCACAACTTAATTCCAATTTAACCCCAACTTAATATTAACATAGCCACAACTAATCTCTAACTTAACTTTAACTTAACCCCAACTTAATGTTAACATAGCCACAATTTAATTCTAACTTAACCCCAACTTAATGTTAACATAGCCACAACTTAATTCTAATTTAACCCAATTTAATATTAACATAGCCACAACTAATCTCTAACTTAACTTTAACTTAACCCCAACTTAATGTTAACATAGCCACAATTTAATTCTAACTTAACCCCAACTTAATGTTAACATAGCCACAACTTAATTCTAATTTAACCCAATTTAATATTAACATAGCCACAACTAATCTCTAACTTAACTTTAACTTAACCCCAACTTAATATTAACATAGCCACAACTAATCTCTAACTTAACCCCAACTTAATGATAACATAGCCACTAGGCATGTGCATCTCCATAACTGAGGCCGATGCGATACGCATCTCAATGCATAGCCAACGATACGATACATTGAAGATACATATGAAGCAGTGTGATTAGATTTCTATTCGATTCGATTCAAAATATTATTTATGTTCAATATATTCAAAATAAACATATTTTGGCCTAAATGTAAGATTTATGTATTTGAATTGCATATAAATTTCCATCTACCTGGACTACACAGTTTTAACCTTAATTAACTTAATGTAATGCTTATTTGTCAAATACACAACAAAATCATGGCATAGTTTATTATTAACTATTTGCATCTATTTGATTGTATTTAGGCTAATCATATTTTCAAAATTCATTTATTCAAATAGATCAGAATAAATGTCTTTATTGTGAAAACAATTACATTTACTTTACAAATTTATTAATATGATTAAAATATGACTAGCTGTGGAACAAGCAAAATTAATATGAAATATAATATTAATAAAAAAAACTGAATTAATAAATATATAAAGCTTGTTATTGTGTTTTTAAAACCCATTCAGTTTTTGTTTGACTGACAAATATACATCACAATAAGTTTATTAATATTAATACTATATAATCCAAATGGATAATCTTTTTATATGCAATTCAAACACACAAATCTTAAATTTAAGCCTAATTATTTTTAATGTGCAGCTCAGACAGTAAATTATGGCGCTTGTAACATGAGGGTCACGGGTTCGATTCCCAGAAAATGCATGATAATATGTGTGCAAATAATGCAATGTAAGTCACTTTGGATGAAAGTGTCTGCCAAATACAATAAGTATTAATATACTCATATAATATGCATTAATATTTATAGCTCTGAGTGAGTGTTGATACGGTGTTGAACAGACAATAATAAGTAGGAAAATTAAGAATTAAGTTTTGATCCATTTCGGCCTCAAAGAAAAAGCTGACAGCTCAGCATTATGAGGAAAATACAGCATCAGAGGGAGAAGAAACTCTGTTACACAGCGGCATTCTGGGAGCAGCTTAGACCTCTGTTTAATTTGACAGAATCGACCGAAACAGCCAATTACTGGCCATGACTTTCACTCAAATGACAGACTGACACAGAAAAACACAACGCCACATGCAAACACTGAGAAACCAGAGAGAAAGTGCAACATGGACAGAAAACGGAAATACAGATGTCAGTTTAACAAAACATCTAAGACACACTAACACTCAGTATGACTGAAAACATTGTTTCAACACAGCATAAACATGTGTGATTTCAAATGAATGCATAATATGTATGATAATATAATATTTATGGTTATGCTTGAACAATAACATTTACAAACAATAGCATTATGCAGTTGACCTAGTTTGGTTGTATTGTCTGTTGTTTACATTTGTATAATGATGGATTTATACTTTAGCAGCATTAAATGGTCTTTTCTTATGTTGCAGCCTGCATTCTGAGTGCATAAACACTGTTTTAATCATTTACAACCAACGAAGTCTCCATTACTGACGCAAAGATGAGTGTGTTTGTTCATCAGGTTTGTAGAAATGTGTACTCAATCAGTGTCTCAGCAGTGGATGCTCTGCAGTGAATGGGTGCCGTCAGAATGAGAGTCCAAACAGCTGATAAAAACACCACAATAATCCACACCACTCCAGTCCATCAGTTAACATCTGGAGAAGACAAAAGCTCAAACAAATCCAGCATTAAGATATTATTAACTCGAGTTCATAATCCATAATAACGCTTCCTCCAGTGAAAAAGTGCATTAAAATCCAGCCACATATTTGTTTAGAGCTGTTTTGGGCTGTAAATGGAGCTTGATTTGTGCAGATTTCTCTCCTGATTCAGACCAGAACACTTTTTCACTGGAGGAAGAGTTATTATGGATTATGAACTCGTATTTTAGTTAAAAACATCTTAATGCTACATTAGTTTCATCTTTTGTGTTCTCCAGATGTTAACTGATGGACTGGAGTGGTGTGGATTATTGTGATGTTTTTATCAGACTCTCATTCTGACGGCACCCATTCACTGCAGAGCATCCACTGCTGAGACACTGATGCAGAGACACATTTATACAAACCTGATGAAGAAACAAACTCATACAGTACATCTTTGATGGCCCGAGGGGGAGCACATTTCAGCTAATTTTCATTTTTGGCTGAACTGTTCCTTTAAGTACAAGAGTAACACACACACGTGTGTGTGTGTGGTGTGTAAAGTGAGATGGCGCGTGTGCGCTGTAAGCCCCGTTTATGCGAGGTGTGTGTAACAGTAAATGTCCTTTAAGACCTAATAATCTGTCACAGTTACTCTGGAGGTTTTAACCCTTTACCTCCACACACACTCAACTGATCTGCAGTAATGTTTAAGATTTACTCCAGCACACGACACTATGATAAGAACAGTTTGTTCATTCACACTTTTAACATTTATGAATATAAACTTAGTAATACACAACTAAAATCCCTATAATATTTGGATTTGTGAATTTCTAAGATTTCTAAATGAGGATCATGATCAAAACTCTCAATCTCCTCATGTCTTCTGTTGTCTGATTGATATTTTAGAGTGTTTTCTCAGTAAAAGCTCTTTTAGTGTAATTGTACAGGTGTCCAGCTTCAGCTGCTGCTTCTCGTGTCAAATCTTGACTGATTTTGATCAAGTAAAGGTCAGAATAACTGCAGTCATATCTCCAGATGAACTCTTACTGGACTGAAGCAGCTCAGCTTTACTTGATTCTCCATCAATCATTTTCTAGATAAATCAGTGCGTCTCAAATCTGATCTTCAGGATCTTTAGAGGAGCGTTTGTTTCCAGAAGCTTTACTTTCACTGTTCCTCAGCGGAGGAATGATCTTCATCTCACATCTTCTGAGGAGCGTTTATTTCTTCATCTCTCAATCAGCATTGCATTATTTGTTTGGATCATTTACATCTCATCTTACTGAGACATATTACTGGAGATATAGAGTGACCACGGATATTTATATCATATTATGTCAATATCTGCTGCACTGTTATAAAGATCTTTATACTGATTTACAAGCAGCATATGCCTGATGCATCAAATTATATATTTTGCCTAAAGATTCAATGAACTATTCTACTGCACAATAATCAGATTATTCTGCCTATTACTTCATAAATCAGGCTGTACAAGGTTAACTTCATCTGTGTCCCTGCAGCACAAAAGCAGTCATGAGTAGCACAGGTATATTTGTAGCAATAGCCAACAATACATTGTATGGATCAAAATTATACATTTTTATTTTATGACAAAAATCATTAGGATATTAAGATCATGTTCCATGAAGATATTTAGTAAATTTCCTACCGTAAATATATCAAAACTTCATTTTTGATTAGTAATATGCATTGCTAAGAACTTCATTTGAACAACTTTAAAGGAGATTTTCTCAATATTTAGATTTTTTTGCTCCCTCAGATTCCAGATTTTCTAATAGTTGTATCTCAGACAAATATTGTCCTATCATAACAAACCATACATCAATGAAAAGATGATTTATTCAGCTTCAGATGATGCATAAATAACCCCCTTATGACTGGTTTGGTGTCAGATATATTGTCTGTGAATGTGAATGAAGCAGCGGCTCTAAAAGCGGCTCTGAGCCGCACCTGTCGCGCTTTAAAAACACGACACAAACTCACTTATTAACTGACCTGTGACCTCAACACTTTAACAGTTTGGTTTTTAATACATGCTATTAAAAAAACACCAAATCAAATAACACTAAAAATACTTAAAAGTATAAATTAATTATTTTAGATAGTATTTTTCAGGAAATATCGACGGGAAAATAGTTTTAAATAGACATTAAATGAATATGCATGGTTTAAATGATCGTATAAAAGAGGAGGATAAGTTTGCGTGTAGTCTGAGGTGATCTGACCTTGTGAGGAGCCTTCAGGAGCCTGTGGACCCCCGCGAGCTGGTTGATCAGAGGGATATCTTCTCTGAAGCTGTAGAGAGGAGCTCGGGTCGGTTCCGGGAAATTAGTGCTGTTGAACGGATCGGTGTCGTCGAGAAACTGAACGCGGCACACAAACGAAGACATGATGCATCCATTCACGGACCACCGCCGTTTCCAAGCGCGTCCTTTCCCCGGTAACGACAACAACACCGTCCTTCGGCGGATCCGCGTCCGTGCCTCGGTGCTTGCGCCGCGGAAATGATCTGAAGAACCGATCAGAAGAAGCTCTGTCCGTTACTCCGAGCTGAGTGCGAGAGCCCGAGTGTCACGAGCGGGTGAACTTGGTGAAGGTGCGGGGAAACCGGACGCCCCCCGCGGATAAAGCGCTTTACCGGCGATGAGGAGAAACAGCGGCCTCTAGCGGCCAGAGACAGAAACGCACTGTTCTCCATCTGACCCTGCAGCACAAAACCAAATTTGAGATTAATACATCATCAGAAGCTGAATAAATAATCTTTCCATTGATGTATGGTTTGTTATGATAGGACAATATTTGTCTGAGATACAACTATTTGAAAATCTGGAATCTGAGGATGTAAAAAAAATCTAAATATTGAGAAAATCTCCTTTAAAGTTGTTCAAATGAAGTTCTTAGCCATGCATATTACTAATCAAATATTAAGTTTTGATATATTTACGGTAGGGAATTTACTAAATATCTTCATGGAACATAATCTTAATATCCTAATGATTTTTGGCATGAAAGAGAAATGTATAATTGTGATCCATACAATGTAGGGTACAGCTTAAGAAAAAATGTGCTATTCACTGCGCCTAAAATGTATATTTACAGAAAAAATGTTTGTATTGAAAATTAATGGAGGACGAGATTTTGTGTGAAGATAAATCATACAAGTCTATTTTGTATAAAAATCTTATAAATGTATGAGGTGGCCTTTTACCCCCCACACGGTATTTATACAAATACTTCAACTAAAATAACGTCTAAGTTAATACTTGTTCAAAATATTTAAAAAATATATATATATTGTTTTGGAAAGTGCTACGCCATGTTTTTGTGCCATCTACTGGTTTAGAGGAAAATAATATCAAAGGTGCCTTTTACCCCGTTGTACCCTAGCTATGCTGCAAATATACCGTGCTGTGCTACTCATGACTGGTTTCATTCTACAAATACATGCAGACATTTACCACGGTAACCGCAGGAGAGATGAAATATAGCATCTTAAGTCTCTTAGTATATATATAGAAATATATAAAAGATATTTGAGGTAAAAAATGTATGTAATCAATATAACTATACTTCCCCAGTTGATTGACTACATTAAGAATTGCAAACACTTTTTTTGTATTGTGTGTTTTCTGAAATGTTTGAATATGCAAATTATCCTATTAAATATGCACTAATTTGCATACAAATCCAAAACAGAAACCTGAACTTTGGATAAAGTCAGCCATACTATACATGTTTTGTGGCAAAAATATATTTTAAATATGCTAAATAAATATATGTCGTAAACAGTGAAGTAGCCTGTATCAAATATATTTTTGAAATTAAAAATATATTATTTAGTTTCAACTTACCAAAATATATTATATATTATTTATTTGTATTTAAGTGTTTTATATGTTCACATCTGTTATGGAAAACTAATAAAGATTTTCTTCAAATCTGACGTGTGAATGCAGTTTCTTGGATCGAAATATATGGAGGGAAAAAATTATTTTCAGTGATTTTAAAAAAAATATACAAAAATGTGGCCAAAATATATTGATAGAAAATGTTAACGAAAATATATTTTGAAACTTTTTTTTTTAGCAAATATATATTTTGGGCATTTTTTGTATATTTTTAAAATAGATTTTAATAATTTTATATTTAATAATATTTAAAGATAAATTGTTTGATTTTGTTGACATATTTAATTTAGCTTTATATCACTCCATAAATCAGAAAATACTGTCAACAGCCAGAAAACAAATCCATTTTCACCATGTTTTTAGAAGTAAAATGATAAATATATATCAGTGTGAATAAAAAATGAACAAACCCCTCAGTAAAATCCTTCAGAATATAGATGAGAATAAAACTATGCAAGAGAAAGAATATATGGATTAAAACTGAAGTCGATAAATAAACACTTAAATGTGTATTTTTTAAGGTTTTCTTTGCACTAAAGACATTATGAAAAGCCCAAAATAATGTATATTATAATTATATATTATATTATCAGAATAGTTTGAGTGAATAGTTGAGGTGAAAAATATTTATTTATCAGTATTTGGTGTTTGTCTCTTATGCTTTAATGAAACCTGATGATGATGATGATGAAGATTTAATTCAAAGAACATCTCAAGCTTCACTTTAAGTTGTCTGTAAGAGTCACATGATCAGTGACACTCATTCAAATACTGCATTTGATTTCAATGTTTTAAATTCTAAATCTTAAATCAAAAGGCTTTTGAATCACAGTTCATTTGTTATAGTTTATTAATGCCTCATCACCAGACAAACCTAACTTTTCTTATCAAACTGATGCTCGAACATTGTATGCTTATTTCAGTTTATGATATTAAATGCATTGGGTTTTCCAAAACTGTGCTCTGTGAGGGAAATGCAGAGTTGATGAAATGCTAAAAATGCAGAATTTTTTAAAATAAACAATCATATTAAATAAATAAATAAAATTATATTTATAATATATAAAATATATAATTGCAATAACAAAAACAATCAAAATAAAATGATGACCTGCATATCATGTGACCATTAATATGAGAAATTAAATTATTCTTATATGTCAAAATATTATATTAACTTGAAATGTTTGTCAATCCCTGAATTAACCCATTAATCATCACCAGAATTTAATTTACAGACCATTCTAAAAATACAAAGCTCTTAATATCACTACTTACAGTTAATCTGAGGCTAAAATAGGCTAAAAATAAACTTCTGATCAGCAGAAACAGACAGGAGAGGGTAGCAGAGCGTCACGATCGGACTAAACCGGATCAATAATGACCACTCTCTTTCCCAGAATAGCTTTTTGGTTTAGGTTTGTTTTCCTATATTGAAGGTCTCTCTGAAGTCCTAATTCATTATATATACTTTTATATACATTGCTTTGACCCTTCACTGTAGATCCCGCCTTCTCACGCCACAATTGGTCAATTATTACAGCGCCTGCACGCTATTGGTCAAAGTCATTACCTTCAGCAAGTATGAAAACAATAGGATTTTATGCAATTTAGAATTTTTTTTAAACAAAAGAAGGCACATGCATGCTGAGATCAGCATCAATAAAGCTCCCTGCCGTATTAAAGTGTTCGTTAATGTTTGACACGCTGTAATCTCTTACTCTGAGGCTTTCATGATTGAGCTTCTGAAGTTCATCTGTGGATCGGTGTGACGTCACGAGGCTCCTGACGTCATTCATCTGAAGATCTGGATCTCTCAGACAGGTTTGTTCTCTCTCTCTGTAGAGCCACACCAAAAACAAGCTTTATTCAGAAACATGAATGGCAAGTATAAGTCCTAAAAAAGGCATTCATGATAAAACTGATGTTTACTGAACCACTGACTTGTGTTTGTCACACACACAAGCATGTATAATAAACTTAATGTGATGCATATGTCACATAAATAAAAAAATAACTTTAACCTGATAAATGAATGCTGTAAGATTATGTAATGATATCTAATGCATTAATGTTAACAAACTGAACGTTATTGTAAAGCGTTGCTGATATACTAGTTTGAAGTTGCTTTTATTTGATCAAAATAGTGAAATATTATTACAATTTAAAATAGCTGTTTTCTATGTGAATATGTGTTAAACTGTAATTTATTTCTGTGATCTGCAGCTGTATTTTCAGCATCATTACTCCAGTCTTCAGTGTCACACGATCTTCAGAAATCATTATAATATACTGATTTACTGCTCAAGAAACATTATTATTATTATCAATGTTGAACACAGTTGTGCTGCTCAATATTTTTGTATTCTGTAATCTGATGCTGATTGTGATTTTTCAGTATTCAGTTCAAGTGCACTGCAGAAATAAATTAAAATTAAATAATAATAAATAAATAAACATTTTTTTTTTTTTGCGAGTGCATAGGTTTGATTTTGGCATTGGTGGGAACATAACTGCAGACAACAGACATTTAATTGTTTGATCAAAAATTATGGCTATAGGGACAATTTAGTAGTCACTGGATGTAGGATCATGTCTGTACTAAACTCTACACCCTTGAAAATCATAAAAAGCGATGACCAACTTTGAAAGCTATAGTTCTCTCCTTATGAAGAAGTCAACAGATTAATGAGTTACTCCAAATTTCTCAAAAAGCTTATGGTCGTGATTATAATATAAGTCAGACATTGAAGCGAGTTGCTGTTTTTGTCTCTTGTGAGGAAAATTCATTCACTTGTTTTGTAGCCACACAGAGACATTTAGTCAGATTTAATGTTCCTAATCTCATTTTGTCAGTGACTTTTCTTTCTGCTTTAAACATGCTTTTTTTGCATTGTTTGATTACTCATAAGAGAATATATTATAACTGAATTCATTTGTGTTTCCTGCTAGCTAAGTTTCACATACAGAAACAAAACTTCACTGGCTCTAAATCTCTCTTTTCTTTATTCAGAGTTGATCTAGAGAAGTACATGGAAACTCTTTAAAGTTCTGTTCATCCTAAAGCAGTGAAAACACCTCTATTCATCATATGTGATCTCTTAACATGGCTACTACACTTTTACTATAGTAAAACCATGGTTAATTTCCTTAATTTGTATTTGTGTATGCTTTCTTTCTTTTTGTTTTTTATAACTGTACTGCCTTAATGGTTGAATTTTTGTACTTTTTAATTAAAAAAACCCGCTCTGAAGTTCTGATCTGAATCTAAATCAAACGATTTGCAAACCTGCTCTGAAGTTCTGATCTAAATCAAATGATTCATGAACCCGCTCCCAAGTTCTGATAGATTTCAGTCTGGGTTTAGAGAATTTCATAGTACTGAATCTGCCCTGTTGAAGGTTACTAATGATATTTTACTTTCCCTTGACTCTGGTTCTTGCTGTATCTTAATCATGCTTGATTTAAGTGCAGCATTTGATACAATAGATCATGACATTCTTCTTCAAAGACTTGATCAAGTAGCTGGTTTTCAGGGATCTGTGTTGAACTGGTTTGCTTCCTACCTTAGGGACAGATCTTTTTCTGTGAATTTGGGGAACTGTTTCTCATCTCGGGCTGAAATTTCCTACGGTGTTCCACAGGGCTCTATTCTGGGTCCTCTCCTTTTCTCCTTATATATGCTTCCACTTGGTTATATTTTTCAGAAACATAAATTATCATATCATCTCTATGCCAATGACACTCAACTTTATTTTCCTGTTAAAAACAATAACTGTTCTATGTCTACTCTGTTTGCATGTCTTCAGAACATTAAATGCTGGATCCCCTTGAATTTTTTTACAGTTAAATAATGATAAAACTGAAATAATGTTTTTTGGTCCAACAGCTGTGTCCTCTGGCATTGTCAAGCAGCTTGGCCCTCTGTCATCAAATGTACGTGATCGTGTTAGAAACCTTGGCGTTGTCTTTGATCCTGCGTTGTCTTTTGATAAGCAGATTAGTACTGTTGTGAAAAGCAGTTTCTTTCAATTAAGATCAATTGCTAGAATCAAGAAGATGCTTTCCATGAAGGACCTTCAAACTGTAAATCATGCGTTTATAACTTCAAGGTTGGATTACTGTAGCTCACTTTATCTGGGTCTGCCTAAATCATCTCTGAACCAATTGCAATTGGTGATAAATGCGGCAGCCAGATTATTGACTGGCACCAGAAAACGTGAGCACATTACCCCGGTTCTCGCCTCTCTACACTGGCTCCCGGTTCAGTTTTGTGTTGATTTTAAGATTTTGCTTTTTGTTTTTAAAACTTTATATGGTTATGCTCCCCAGTATATCTGTAATCTCCCTAATTCCACCTCTAGATCTCTTCGGTCTCTTCTAGTCAATTTCTTCTCTCAGTTCCTCGTTCACATTTTAAAACGAAAGGCGACCGGGCTTTTGCGGTGGCAGCACCTAGGCTCTGGAACAGTCTTCCCCTCCACATAAGATCTTCTCCTACTATTTCTTTGTTTAAATCTCCTTTGAAACCCCATTTATATTCTGTATGTTTTAATTCTGGTTGAGGTTGGTTGAACAGACTAGACACTCAAACATTGCTGCACCAGACATGTGTATAGATAAGCAGTCTGAAATGTCCCATTCCTTAAAGCTGTTGCTTTGAGATGCTTCTTTGTTTGAAAGAAATAAAGAGAGAGTTGCAGTGGAAGTTAAAGAAAGAGAATCATACTCTATTCAAGAACATGCAGTGAGATTACACATTCAGTTTAAACCCAGCTGAATGCACAGCTTAAACGTCAATTCACGATCAAACTAAACAACTGTAATTATAAAGTTGATATAGGAACAAGAGAGATCTACTAATATACAGCACAGCTTATAGCAAATGACAATTTCTGAACAGAGCTGGGCAGAGGGGCACAATATCGAAAGAATATTTACCTTTGAACAGGGTCCTTGACGCTTCCTCTTGGTACTGTAAATTGAAGACGTAGTAAGTGTTGAAAATTGCAGTCCTGTGATGACGCTTTGGCCGACACTTTCACAGATGACATGGTTTTCGATGCTGCTCATCCATCCTCCAATTGTGGCTTCATCACCAGCAACTGATACAGACAAAAATTATAGTAAATATCCCAAAACAGTATCAAATATTACTATCAGCACCCTATCCGTGCATTTTCAATACAGTTTTGAGCAGTATATTGTCTCTCCATTTACAAGAAGTATCAAAACTGCTGCAAATCAGTACTTTTCATAACTTGGCATGGCTAAAACAACATTGATGAGCTACATCCATGGGAGAGCCTTGCTTTACAGGATCAGCCATGGAGTGGCAAGGAGGGCTCAACATCGGCTGCAGTGGCAGACATCTGTAGAACATAGACAAAGGTATTTCAATTATGAATTAAATTGTGTGACCAGTCGTAGCAAGTATAAATAAATAAAAATAAACAAAACAGACATAGCTCAGAGTATCAGTCCCTCTATTCTATTCTATAAACTATATACACTTCTATTCTATATTCTATAAACACTCACATAAGATATTAAATTTGGGCAACAATGACAATGATAAAATTGCATTTACCTTAAGTAGGCGATGAGGAAAACTCTGGAATATGGTGCTGGCAGCTCACAGTTAATCCATTATTGAAAGAATCATCTTGATCCATTGTTATTTTGCTCAGATGGAAGGGGGGGGGGGGGGGGGTCATGATGCGTCGTGGTTTTGCACTGAGGAGTTATGAATGGTCTCAGTGTCGCACACGTAACTACACTTAAAAGAAATACTGTTTTATACCATAAAATTGTGCAGTGGTTTGTGATTAATAATTTGTTCTGCAAAGGTATCATCATTCACAGTATTCAACTGTATTTACAAAAAATAATGCATTACTGTAGGAAAATTCCTGTATTTTTACAGCTATTTTTTAAAGTATGGGTCACTTATGCCAAATTCAAAAGAAAGAAATTATACTTTGCATACAGAAAATGAAGCTTCATTAGACTGTGATATTATTTCCATGCCATTTAATTGGTATTAACATAATGCAAAAATAAATAAATAAACATTGTTAATAAACATTAACAATGAATGAATGAATGAATTAATATTAATTGTAAAATGTATTTCGTAACTGTAAAAACCAACAACAGAAATCATGGTCCAGACATAATTTTAAATAAATAAATTAAATTAAATTAAGTTTACCAAATTCAATTCTCCATACACGATAAACAAGTTTCTTGTCAATATAATAAAATATCACAAAACACACTGCGAAAAACGTTTTCTTACTCAGGATTGTTTGTTTACAAATTTCAAAACATTATTCAATCATTTAGAAAGCAAGACTTTATGTCTTTATATTATATTTAAAAATAAAAAATGATAAAAAAAATTTCAGGGTATAATGACTGTAAACTATATAAATGATCGTTGTCTCTGTGATTTCTATATTTCATGTCTCTTTCCAAACTCTCTTTCTGCTCACGCAATAAAATTATTACAAATCAAACCTACAGGCAGCATCAAACATGACAATGTACTGTCGTCATAGATAAAGAGTGTGTTATATAAGAGCTTCACGTCGGGGTTTATCAATGTTACGCCTCACTTATTTCTTAACTCAAATGTGACATTCCTCCTAATTAGAAAAATGATTACAACAACAATTAATGTAGTGTCAATCCCAAATGATTGACCAGATGAGACGTGCTCCAAACAGCATCTCATCTTATGCAAGCGTTTCGGACGAGTCAATTAGTTGCTGGAGAACATCTTCATCTGACAGCTGAGCTGTTCAAACATCATAAATCATTCATCACATCTCAAATCACAGCGTATCACCGATGCGCAATGAGCCTCTGTCATTTATTGTTTAGCATGTTGGACTTCAGTGCTGCGGTATGGAATGTGTATGGATTTATGATGCTATAGGGAGTATCTGTCAGATAACACACTCTTGACCTGTAAACCCACCCTTGTAAAGTCTTTAAGCGTCAGTTTGATCGCTGTCCAGCCTGATCACAACAGTCTCTCTTTAGCGTCTGTCATAAGCTGTCAGTCAAACAACAGTGGATCTAAATTTACATTTATGCATTTAGCAGACACTTTTATCCAAAGCTACTTACATTGCATTCAAGTTACAGTTTCTACATTTTATCAGCTCTTGCTTTCCCTGGGAATCGAACCTATGACCTTGGGGTTGCTAGCGCCATGCTCTACTATTTGAGCTACAGGAAAGCTGTAAATGAGCGATCGAGTGTGGGTCATTTTTCACCCCAATTTTTAATAAAGAAAAATATATTTTCCATACAGGAAATAAAGCCTCATTAATAGTTTTTTTTATTTAATATTATTATAATTAGTATTATTTTAGGAACATTGATGTGCTATTATAGTTTTTGCCAATATATGTTGTTTTTATCATTTCTGATTTCAATTTTAGTAAAAGTTTTAGTACTTTGGTTGTGGTTTATTCATTTTTATTATTTGTCGGTTTTTTTTTAAATACTGTATGTCTATATACAACCCCAATTCCAGAGAAGTTGGGGCATTTTGGAAAATGCAATAAAATTTGTTCATTCTCTTTAGCTTTCATTTAATTGACAAAAGTACACAGAAAAGATTTCCAAAGTTTTCAGCGACCAACGTAAATGTATTTTGTAAACATGAACAAATTTTGTTTTTGACGGCTGCAACACATTTCAAAAAAGTTGGGACAAAGGCAAAATAAAAGTGAAAAGGTTCCAGAATATCCAGGTTCAACTGTTCTGAAACAGTTCTCAGTAAGCAGGTGAGCTGCTAATAGGTCAAGGTATCATGTTTGTGTATAAAAGGAGCATCTCAGTCTTTGCAAGCAAAGCTGGATCATGACTCATCATTTTGTGCCAAATTCCATGAGAGTATGGAATTATGTATTCATATGTGTATTTTATTCTCATCTTATTTTTATTGTCTGTGTGTCGTTGTTGTCTCTGTGAACTGGAAGCTTATGACACTAAAACAAATTCCTTGTTCCTTTGCATACTTGGCAATAAAAGCTCTTTCTGATTCCGAGATATGTATATATATATATACACAATCCTGTATATGTACACAAGTTTGTATGCTTATGGTTGTTCCAAAAAAAAAAAAGCCCAAAACATATTATACTATAATAAAAAATATTATAAAATCAGTCAAATCAGTGTTTTATAATTAGTAAAAACGGTAAAATCAGTGTTATATAAATATTTTAAATATTTAATCTGGTTAAAATTTAACCTGGATTGATGAATGTTGTAAAAACTTATGTAATGATACCTAATGCATAAATATTTACAAAGTGAATGTTATTGTAAAGCGTTGCTGATATAAGAAACTTTAAAGTTGCTTATATTTGGTCAAAAATACAGTACAAGCACTGAAATATTATTATGATTTCAAATAGCTGTTTTCTATGTGAATATCTGTTAAAATGTAATTTATTTCTGTGATCAAACTGAATTTTTAGCATCATTACTCCAGTCTTCAGTGTCACTATATGCTGATTTGCTGCTCTAGAAACATTTATGATTTTTAGCAATGTTGAAAACAGTTGTACTGCACAATATTTCTGTGGAAACTGATACATTTTATTTTTCAAGATTCACAGAAAGAATAGAAAGTTCAAAACAACGGCATTTATTTGAAATAGAAACCTATTGTAATGTTATAAATGTCCTTACTGTCACTTTTGATCAATTTAATGCATCATACTGACACAGAACTTTTCTCTCTCTGTGTGTGTGTGAGAGAGAGAGAGAGAGCGGGAGTGAGAGTGTGTGGATATGGGAGGAGATGTCAGTGCTAAAGATCAGCATGTGCATGTTGGAGTCAGTATTTATTGACATCTCCAGCCATCACTCCATCTCTTCTCTTCTCTTCTCACCCCTCTCTGTGGACAAACCCAACACAGCAGACATGAAGCTGAAGCTGAAGCTCCCGAACCCGGGTCTGGATGAGCGGATCCCGTCTCACGCCGAGCTGGAGAAGCTGGAGGTGGAGGAGGCTGGAGAGCGGCCGCAGTGGGACAACAAAGCCCAGTACATGCTGACCTGCGTGGGCTTCTGTGTGGGGCTGGGGAACGTCTGGAGATTCCCGTACCTCTGCCAGAGCCACGGAGGAGGTGAGCTGAGAAACAACACAACAAAGTCACACTCACAACATCAGACCAACAGTCTGCATCTGCAGGATCTTACGCATTTTAGTGCATTTAAAATATTTGTGCATTTGTGCGTTTTAACATAAACCAACAAATGTGATGCATATTTGTCAGTCATACATAAAAGAAATGTAAGATTTATGCACTCAAAATTCATGCATTCAATGCAGTATGCATTTATTCGAACTGCTTAGAAACTGCACAAATTTGTTCATTTCAAAAAATGTATTTAGCCCAAAACGGTTAAAGTTGGCAATATTCAATTAGCTCAAATGTATGAGATCGAAATGAAGATAAATATATATAAACCTGTGTATTGTATATTTAAGACACATTCAGTTTTTTTAGTAATATTACAGAAATCTGACCCGTTTCATTTATGTAGGACTGACAAATATGCATTACATTAAGTTGATTATTTTTAGGCAATTCAAATACATTAATATTAAATTTATCATCATTCACTAATAAACCCACATGGTCAACAAACATCTATCATTTAATATAAAGTGTGTTTGTGCTTCTTTATTTACTATAAATTAATGACACTTGGTTTGATGTATATCTAATATAATGACATTCAGAAATGTATAAGTGTCAATAAAGTGTTTTATGATTTCGCTCATTTAGAAGCAGTGCATTCAAATATTTTGTAGGTTTTTTTTTTTTTTTTTAGGAGAATGTAAATTTTGGAAACATATCTGTGTATTTAACGTGATTTGTCCAAATCTGTTTCTGAGAATAATCAAATTGTACAACCAATTAATGCGACTGTGTTTTAAGATTGAAGACAAAAGTGATTGTGATTCTGTGTTATTTTCATAAGCATGTGATACAACCACAGAAAGATCGCTATAAACTCCCTCATAAAACACCAAACAGTCTTATAATCGGCTGAAAGCAGCCACTTAAAACGATTATAGTTAAACATTAATTCAACATCAGCAAAGCAACAGACGCTTCCACTGTGAATGAAGCCGAGATTTACCATGCTATTAAAACAGGATGGAAGTTTCCATTCAGAAAATGTATGATTTTTATGGTGTAGGTCAAACTGACCCTAATTGGATTCGATACAATTCACACACAAAAAAGAAAGAAAATCATACTGGTATAAAAATGACTTAAAAGAAGAAAAACTTTAACATTGATATTTCCCAAACATGAGATCATGAATTTAAAAAAAACTGAATGCTTAAAAAAGGTATTTTCCGATTTTCTCTCAGAAATTCAAGTCGTCAAGTTGAGCTTTATTGTCATTCTGCTACATGTGTGGACATACTGTATAGTGGAACGAAATGTCGTATCTCACAGGACCACGGTGCTACATACTAGTTAAACATAAGATAAACATACAACAATGCAAGTAAAAAAAAAAACAATAGACCATCTGACTATAGACAAAAATAGACCATCTGACTATACATATACTATAAATACTATAACTACTATACCTAGCTGCCTAGACATACACAAACTGAGACTGTACAAGAACTTTACATATATACTATACATGAAATTGTGCAAAAAAAATTGTATATATATTTCCTACATTAAATTGTTGTGGAGATTAAAGAGAGATTTTGTGGGAAGCAGCGCATAGTGCAAAAAGATTTGTAGTGCAGTGCTCAAGTAAACATTATTTTGTAGTGCAATGCTCAAGTAAACATTATTTTGTAGTGCAATGCTCAAGTAAACATTTTCATATTGAGTCTTTGTAGCAGGGAGTGTTCATGGAAAGTGTCTAGTGTGCATATAGTGGGATAAGTGCGTTACTACAGGTGGTTTGTATAGCCCACTCACCTGTGTGTAGCACTCTCAGAATAGCACTTAGGAAAAGTTGTCAACTGTATTAATGAGTTGGGTGGGTGGGGGGTCAGAGGGGGACAGGGAGATTGGAGTTAAGAGCTCTCACAGCCTGGGGAAAAAAGCTGTTGACCAATCTGACAGAGCGAGCTTTGATACTCCGGTACCTTCTACCTGATGGCAGGAGCTGGAAGAGGTTGTGGGAGGGGTGGGTGGGGTCTTTCACGATGCTGGAGGCCTAGCTGGAGCATCGTGCAAAGGAAAATGTCCAGGATGGAGGGGAGAGGGGCACCGATGATCTTTGCGGCAGTGTTCACTGTCCGTTGGAGGGTCTTGCGGTCAGCAGCACTGCAGTTCCCGTACCAGACAGTGATGCAGGTGGTCAGCACACTCTCAATGGTGCCCCTGTAGAAAGTGGTGAGGATGGGTGGCGGGAGACTTGCCCTTTTCAGCTGGCGGAGAAAGTGGAGGTGCTGTTGTCCCTTCTTGTTGAGTGACGTGAAGTTGGTGGTCCAGGTGAGATCCTCTGTGATGTACATACCCAGGAATTTAGTGCTGCCGACTCTCTCCACGGTTGAGCCGTCGATGGTCAGTGGGGGGTGGTCAACCTCTTTTGTCTTACTCACATTGAGGGACAGGTTGTAAGCACCACACCATTTTGCCAGCTGTGAACAGATTCAAACAGATAAAGTGCAATAATAAAACCTGGCAAATGATGTATGAAAAAAAACACTCCGTAAACCTTCAGAATAAAGAATAAATAAAACTGTAAATTACTAGTAAATTTGACAAATAATTAACAAGACACAGCAAATAATTGTGAAATGATAAATTTAGTAGTATTTGTTGAACACACTCCAACTTTGAAAAATATATTTTTTACAGTGCATATAACAGAAATATTTTTTCATTAATTATTAATATTATGAACAGCATTTTACGTAATTTTTAATATTCAAAAACATTTTTTTTTAAAGTGTAGAAAAGCACTTTTTGCAAGTGCTTTGCTGAAGCTGCAAGTGAAGTGTAAATACCCTCAGAGGGTAGTTGAGAAACTGACACAACAAAATACAAAATAATCATAATAACTGTACATAATTGTAATTTTGTACACACATTCCAGTGTCTATATTTTGCAAGCATGTCCATGACCCTAAATGAGAAAAAGTCACAAAAACAAAGAAAACATTAAAAACATTACAGAAAAACATTACAGATGAACGAGTATTTCCGACAACTCACATATCGAAGATGAACATAATATAAGTAATATGAATTTCAGAAGAGATCTCAACAATGTCTCAAACTGCACTCAAATTTGCATAGAAACTAAAGTCTGCGATTAAAAGTCAGATTTTAACATGATATCAAAAATTTCTCATCAAATGATCTGAGGTGCTCCACATTCATTTTATATCTACTTTCATTTCTCCTGAGGATTTGTTAGGAGAATCATCTGACACATCAATGAAACAAAGTATCTGAGCTATGAAAGAGCAACGCATATTCCACAAACAGTTTCATAAAGATCTTACGTGAAGTGACAGAACAGTTTCTTCAGAGGAGTAAATGTGCATCAGGTGTATACCTCTCGTTTTCCTAAAGCACCCTCACCTTCACCTTCACCTCAGTCTATCATCATGTGGACTTTCAAAGCTTTGGGCTGATAAGGGGTCACATGCAGAGAGGCAAACACTCAGATAAAGAAGCTAATATTGGCTGACATCACTTTGTTTACAAAACAGCTGTTACAGAATGACACTGCAAAATACTGCAGAAAACAGTTCTGAATGATTAAGAGCACTTACATGTACAGCATATTATTATCTACACAATAAGGAATGTAATATAGCACCATGGACAGAAAATTAAATTAGGTTCTAGAGTTTGATTTGATGTCACAATTTAATGGTTGTAAAAAATGTTTCAAAACGGTTGTAAAATGATTTAAAATAAAATGTTATATAAATCAATGTGAATGATATATAAACAAAACCCTCAGTAAAAACCTTCAGAATATAAATAGGAATAAAACTGCTAAGTTTGGTGTATGTAAGTGCTGCTGAAGTGGAGAAAGAAACTCTTTAAGGAAATGCAGTGTAATGGAAATCTACAGATTCAAACAGATAAAGTGCAATAATAAAACCAGGAAAAACCCCCTCAGTAAAAAGCCCTCATTAAAAACCTTCAGAATATAGAGTGGAATAAAACTGTAAAGCGTGGTGTATGTAAGTGCTGCTGAAGTGGGGAAACAAACACTTTAGGGAAATGTATTGTAATGGAAATCTACAGATTCAAACAGATAAAGTGCAATAATAAAACCTGGCAAATGATGTATGAAAAAACCCTCAGTAAAAACCTTCAGAATAAAGATGTAAATAAAACTGTAAAGTTTGGTGTATGTAAGTGCTGCTGAAGTGGAGGAAAAACTCATTTTGAGAAAATGGCCTTTTAAGATATATATTGTAATTGAAATTTATAGATGCAAATAGATAAAGTGCAATAATAAAACCAGCAAATGATATATGAACAAACCCCACAGTAAAAAACTTCAGAATCTAGATGGGAATAAAACTGTAAAGTTTGGTGTATGTGAGTGCTGCTGAATTAAAGAAACAAACTTTTTAAATATTTTTTTTGTAATTGAAATCCACAAACGCAAATAGATTAAGTACAATAATTAAACCAGGAAATGAAATATAAACAAACCCCAAAGCAAAAACCTTCAGAATACAGATAAGTATAAAACTGTCTATAAGTATAAAATAGTTTTAGTGCATGTAAGTGCTGTTGAAGTGGAGGAAAAACTCATTTTGTGAAAATGGCCTTTAAAGATTTTGTAATTGAAATCTATAGACGCAAATAGATAAAGTGCAATAATAAAACCAGCGAATGAAATATGAACAAACCCCACAGTAAAAACCTTCAGAATATAGATGGGAATAAAACTGTAAGTTTTGGTGCATGTAAATGCTGCTGAAGTGAAGTGGGAAATGGCTTTTAAATATGTATTGTAATTGAAATCTACAGATATAAACAGATGCTGCTGCACAATTACAGTATTTTTGCTATCTATATTCATACTGTATAACAACTATTGATTGATATGTTACTATTTTTATTCCTCAGGAGGATCTATAAGAGAAACATTTGAGACATCAATGTTTTAAAACTATTTAAAATGCTGTTTTAATTATAGTTGTGCGCTGTAAAAATGAATAAACAAGCGTTTGTGTTGCTGAAAATAAATCTCACCCTTTTTCAGGAGCGTTTATGATCCCGTTCCTGATTCTTCTGGTTCTGGAGGGAGTCCCGCTGCTTCATCTGGAGTTTGCCATCGGTCAGAGACTCAGAAAAGGCAGCGTTGGTGTCTGGAGATCCATCAACCCATATTTAGTTGGAGTAGGTGGGTATTAAGGCAAAACACAGGAAAAAAAAGGTCTCACCATACTGGCCCAAGTACCATTATCATATATCGCAGTACATTTATTTTGTATTACAAGTTTTCTGAAATACTATGTTAAAAATTACAAATGGGGCATTATCTAAATAAATTTGTACTACTTTCCATATATTACCAGAACAAAATCCGTATAATTCTTGTTTGATGTTTTTGAGTTTTTCCAGAGGTTTTTTCCGGGCTTTTGAATTTCTCTATTTTATCACTTCATAAATCAGAAAAAAACTTTTTAGGAATTTTTATGAATTAAATTTTAAATTGTTTTTAGGAATAAAAAGTTGAACAAATCATTGTTAATGAAATATGAACAACCCCCTCAGTAAAACGAATAGATAGGAATAAACCTGCTAAGTTTGGTGTATGTAAGAGCTGCTGAAGAGAAACAAACTCACAGACTTAAGAGATATGTACTGTAATTTGACGCTAACAGATAAAGTTCATTAATAAAATCAAGCGAATGATTTATGAACAAACCCCTCAGTAAAAACCTTCAGAATATAGACAAGAATAAAACTAAGTGGAATATAAACTAAAGTGGAGAAACAAACTTTTGAAGATTTGTAAGTAACAGAAGTCTACATACGTGAATAGATAAAGTGCAATAAAATAAACACTTAAATGTGTATATTGGATGTTTTCTTTCCACTAGTCTGAAGACAAAATGTTATTGAAGCAAACTAGACAAAAATCTAAAAATTGACCATTGGATGAAAAAAAACAAATGGTTTTTACTTAAAACCTGATCCCAGTAAAACAGTAATAATAAATAGTAATACAGTGTTAAAACTCTGTATAACGTATCAGCTTCAGTCTCTCTGGTGATTATGATGCATGATGTGACTGAAAGTGCTTCTCGCTCACAGGCATCGCCTCCATGCTGGTGTCCTTCATGGTGGGGATGTACTACAACACCATCATCGCCTGGGTCATGTGGTACTTCTTCAACTCATTTCAGGACCCATTACCCTGGAGTCAGTGTCCTGTCAATGAAAACCAGACAGGTACAGATCAACAGGATTCATGTCATCGTGACATTACTTCATGTGGCTCTTTAGTTACCGGACTACACATAAAACAAACAAACAAACAAAAAATCTTTAAATTAAAATGGCAAAAAATGCCTTTCTTATTCAGTATTTTTATCTTATTTTCCAGGACAAATATCTAAACATTCTTAAATCAAGTCACTTTTATATTAGAAGCACAGTTACTTTAAAAAAAAAAAAGTCTATGCTTAAGTCTATGCTTAAAACAAGAAAAAAATATCTGCCAAAAACAAACTTAATTTAATGGGAAAACAAGTATTTTTGGCAGATTTTTTTGGTTTTTGTTTTAAGCATAAACTCCCTTCATTTTGATAAAAAAAAATTTAGAAAACAAGACTTACTTAATACTTCGTCATTGTAAGACTTGGTCATTTTTCTTTTCAAATAAATGTATCTTGATTTAAAAATAAATTGTTTTGTTGGTAACACTTCATAGTGTTAAGGTGACATAATAAGGTGGTACAATAAGGTGTCATTTGTTAACACTAGTTAATGTATTAACTAACATGAACAAACAATGAACAATACATTTATTAAACTATTTATTAATCTTTGTTAATGTTAATTAGTTAGTTGTTCATTGTTTATTCATGTTAGTTCACAGTGCATTAACTAATGTTAACAAACACAACTTGTGATTTTAATAATGCAATAGGAAATGCTGAAATTAACATTAACTAAGATTAATAAATGCTTAGTTAATTAACATTAACTAAGATTGTTCATTCTTAGTTCATGTTTACTAATGTTGTTAACTAATGATAACTAATAAACCTTATTGTAAAGTGTTACCATTTTGTTTTTATTTATAATAGAAAACAAGACAAAACTACTGAGTAAAGGCCCGTTCACACCAAGCACGATAATGATAACGATAAAGATATAGTTCTAAAAATTGTTCTCGGTATTAAAGAATAGCAGCGTTCACACCACAACTATAACAATAAAGGCACAAATAAACTATATCATTGGAATCACTTCCAGAACTATTTCTTTCCAGGTGATGAATGACAAAACACTGACAGCCAATCAGAATCCATCTTGCTGTAATGTGCTCAAGAATTTAAAGCGGCAGATGCACGTGCACTTAAAATAAACAGATGATATCGTTCGCTGGCGTGGACGCTAATATCGTTATCTTTATCGTTATCGTGCTTAGTGTGAACGGGCCTTAAGGCTATCTTTTTATTAGGTCTATGCAAACTGCATGATCTTAGTGTAAAATAAACATGCTTATGTAATAAAACAAATCATTGTGTTTTTGCCTTTTCCTTTTTCTTACTGCTATTTATTTTAATTTTTTAAATTGTGTGTAAATGTCTGTAATTTAAATGTTATCAATGCTTTGTCAATGTAAAGCCATTTATGATGCCAAAAAAGCTACACTGTAAAAAAAAATTAGTAAAATTTACGGTAATAAACTGGCAGCTGTGGTTGCCAGAATTCTACCGTAAAAAATATGGTAGCAACGTTTTAGGTTTTACGGTTTTAACTTAAATTTACAGTTAAATACCGTAATTTCTTTAACTGATATGATCTTAATATACCAACCTATTAAAGTACTGAAATCTGTTTTGTTCCTTTGAAATACACTGATAACCACCAAATGCAGGAGGTGATGAGAAAGTCTCATGATGAGCCAAAGCCCATCTCAAGCAACTTTTAAACAATAGAATATACAGAAGGTGCACAGTGTCATTCACACAAGCACTAAACACCATCATGGTGAGACTCATTAAACTGAAATATGCTATAAACATTAATTTAACAACATTAGATGTAACATACAACCCTAATAAACATAACTGATAAGAAACAACTAAGAAGAAACAGTTATTTCAAAGAAAAAACGTCAAATTCAAACAGAATTTGAAATGGAACGCAGGGAATTCTGGGAACGTCAGTTTACGTTTTTTCCCTGTAAATTTTACAGGAACTTTCCGTTAACCATGTAACAGGTTTTTACCGTAGCATTTTCACAGTTTTTTACCGTTAAAATCACGATTATTTTTTACAGTGTACTTGAGTCCTGATTAAATAACTGGAGTGCATAAAGACGACAAATGTACAAATGCAGGTGTACTTACGCATTGGTGGTGTGTGTCTGTAAACAGGGTTTGTGTCTGAATGTGAGCGCAGTTCTCCGGTGGATTATTTCTGGTACAGAAAGACGCTGAACACCACGCCTGTGATCGAGGACTCTGGAGGTCTGCAGTGGTGGATCGTCTTGTGTCTGTTCTGCGCCTGGACTCTGCTGTGGGTTTGCTGTCTGAGGGGCATCGAGACCACTGGGAAGGTACATCTCCATCACGTTTACATTTTTCCTGAGCTCATATCTCTGTCCCTCTGAGTTAAAGGGACAATTCACCCATAAATTTTCATTCAATCCTCTCTTATGTCGTTCCAAACCGGCATGACTTTCTTTCTGCAGTGCATATGGAGAGCTATATTTCTCTTGTGTTTGTTTATTCATAGAGAGAAAATCAGTGGGGTTTAATGTTGTTTTTTGGATTCCACTGACTTACAATGTACTTTTAAAACATTACTTGCAATATCTGTTTTTGTGTGTTTTGCATAAAATTAAAGATTTGGAATGATATAATCCTGAGTTTTATAATGCTCCGGGTCAATTTGACCCGAAGTTTAGAGTTGTCCGAAACAGTGGTTGACCTAGGATTGTTTTTCTTGAAATACTTTTCTTCAAATGCCTACAAAATTTAAATATTCTGAGATGTTGTGGGAAGTGCGAACGAAATTTCAATTATGTTTCAATTACAAGTCAATTAGACCTACAAATTTAATGTCAGTTGCAAACAGCCAAAATATCTTAAAACAATTATACTACTAAACTACTACACCCTCTTTATTTCTGCATTTGGGCAATGCTTTTATTCAAAGAAATGTAGTTTTATCAGTTCATGCATGTTAATTTTACTGGAAAGTGAACTTGATTTTGCCATTGCTAGTGCCATGATCTACTGTTTAAACTTCAGCAAAGCACAAAAATAAAATAAAATAAAAACATAAAAAATATACATTTTAAAAATATTAAAAATATTTTTTTTTTACTTTAAAATAAAAAACTAATATAGAATTTATAATATCCAAATTTTGTGAAAAATAAATTTTATTTATTTATTTATTTGTTTAGTTAACATTTCTGTAAATGTACCAGAATTAGCCAAAGGCTATTTTTCATCTGTAGTCCCTGGACAGATGTTACAAGTCACCCTAAAAAGATGTGATTAGAATACATAACAATTGACAATTTAACATTTAACAATTACATAGCACAATCCATAAAACAATATATTAATAAAAACAATCAATGGAATGTAATAATAAAAACAAATACATAAACAATCAAAAAAGAAAAAAGGACAGCCACCAATATATAATTCTAATGTTTACATAACTGAGTACTAATTAACCATTTCTTTAATTGAACCCTGAATACCTTACATGTATCTAGATCTCTTATGGTTGTCGGAATAGTGTTCCGTTCTCGTGCAGCTTTAACAGAAAATGCGGACTGACTAAACTTACTCCGTCTAAGTGGTATAATACAGTCTCCTCTCAATGCACCTCTTGTAGTATGGCAAGCCGTTTTGACTTTTATTCCTTCACATGATGGGAATTCTTGATATCAACAATTAAATTTTTACTAGTTAAAATGTTAATTCTTGATATCAGGAATTATATTTCTACTAGTAACAATGGCTATTTTTGATATCAGCAATTACATTTCCACTAGTTAAAATGCTAATTGTTGATATCAAGAGTTAGCATTTTAACTAGTGAAAATTTAATAGTTGATATAAAAAATTAACATTGTTACTAGTAGAAATATAATTCCTGATATCAAGAATTAGCATTTTAACTAGTAAACACTGAATTGTTGATTTCAAGAATTCATATCCTGAGAAGGAATAAAAGTCAAAACGGCTTGCCATACTTGTAGAACGATAAACAGTTGTTCTAACGTTGACTAACTGATTAAGAGGGGGAGAAGTTAAACCATGAATGATCTTATACATCAAGCATGCATTTGCATATGCATCATGTTTTCCCAACTCAGCAGATTATACTTTTTCAGTATTGAACAATGATGAAAATGTACTGGTTTCTTGTCAAGAACTTTAAGTGTACATTTATATAAGGACTGAACTAATGGTTTTAGAGTCATTAAACTGGCCTGAGACCAAGTCGTTAAACAGTAAGTCATGTGAGGAATAACCATAGAATGCATATACATCTTAGCTGCCTCAAATGACATATAATCTCGTATAAACCTAAAATTATAGAGATTGAACTTAACCTGCTTACAAACCTTTTTAACCTGAGCTTTAAAATGTTTAAAATACTTATTATATACTTATTAAAATAGTTGTTAATTACTTTAAAATCATATTCTCATGTTTACTTTTTGTAATATGTGAGAAGTGTTAATGTTAAGGGTCAAGGGAACTATATAGAATCCAGTTAGGGTTAATTTGATTCAAAAGGTTAAAAAAAAAAACAACAACAACGACGTGCCTTAGTTTTTTTTTTTTTTTTTTTACTGCTCTTACTGCTCCGGACCCTCAGCTGTCAACCAGTGACATCAAATCTGTCATAAAAGACAGTAATTTGTTAGAGGAGTGACGTAGCAGCATGTCCACGTGCAGCTGCGTTAATAACCTCGTAAATATACAAGAACATTAACCCAGGGTTTACAATGTGAAATCTCAAAACCTGCCTACCCCAAATGAATTACTAACCCTCAGTAACGCATGAGCTGTGCATCACACGGAACAAGATAACCCAAGCTTAACCTACACCCAGATATCTGGGTGTGGTTGTTCTGGTTAAGCATTAGCTAGCGCACAGACTGATGTTGTGGTTAAAAACAGCCTGGTAGTTTTGGCCAAGACAAGATAAAACTCATAAAACTGATAATCGGACGAAAACCAATACGATCCGATCTCTGCTTATGTTTTACACTATTATATAAAGAGCACAAAGGGCAGTGAGATTCGGGCCACTGTAAAAATATCACAACAACTAATGGCTGTAACGGCATCATTGATAACAGACACTTTTCTGGTAAATTATAGGATGCAACTGTTAGAACTGGAAAGGAAAGGTCCGGGCTCTCATTTAATCCCAAAATCAAAAGAATATATGAAATTACAGTTTGCATGAAGAAAGTGAAGTCTGCTCTTAAAACCATTCAGATTTGTTGCATTGTGACATTGTTTTCATGACACTGAAATGCATTTACCAAACTCTTATTATGCAATAGTTCCTAAACAACAGTAAGTTTTAGTTTGTTTTTCTTATATGCATTTCTCAATCTTTCTTGCGGTTTAATCTAGTTGGCTACTAAACCTGCCATTGTATATTATGACTATTGTTGGCTAAATTGCTTTGCTTTGATTAATTGCTTTTGTAACTGAATACATATTAAAACAGCATTATATATAGAACATTATATTATATTATAGATATTTTGATATTTGCATTTAATAATATATTTTTATTAATGTATGAAATTTGGTAAATTAATTTCAAATAAATGCATGAGAGTACTTTTCAATTTATATATAATCATTACATAATATAAACACATTGTATACTTATATATATATGTTACGTGTCTGTTTCTGTTTAGTCCCCGTTTGACCTTATTTGGTTCTTCCTGTTCTGGTGTAGTTAATTGGTAGTCATGGTTTAGTTCTGTCACCTGTTTTACATTAATTATCTCGTTTACTCGTTTGTTCTGGTTCCCTTTTAAGTCCTTAGTTTCCCTCTTGTCTTTGTCTAGTCACTCTAACACAGCCTTTGCTGGAATTGTTGTAACCTTAGTTCTGAGTTCGTGTTTCTTATTAAAAGAACCTTTTTGTTATATCTGGCTCCCTGGACTTCCTTCAAGGAGAGAATCGTTACAATATATATATATATTAGTGCTGTCAAACAATTAATCGTATTCAAAATAAAAGTTTTTGTTTACATAATATATGTGTGTATACTGTATTAAGTATATATATATATATATATATATATATATACACAAACACATGCATGTATATATTTAAGAAAAATATGTTGTTTATATATTAAATTTACTTATATATATATATATAATATAAAATATAGGAATATAAATATATAAATGTATATACATGTAAATATTTTCTAAATATATACATATGTTTGTATTTATATATACATAATAAATTTACACAGTACGCATACATATATTATCTAAACAAAAACTTTTATTTTGGATGCGATTAATCACGATTAATCGTTTGACAGCATTAATATATATGAATGTGTGTGTGTGTGTGTGTGTGTGTATGAAGAGTTTATTTGCAAAAAATGATAAACGCCACTTTAAAAATAAATGAGCTGATTGCTGTGCATTATTCTCCACATATAGCGAGATCTGAACCCTAAACACGTTTTGTCAAAAAAAGCCAGTATTTTCCAATTTCAAGGCATCGCAAGTTCGCTTTTTATTGCCGAAAAAGGAAAATACTGAAAAAGGAAAATAAAAGCTGAAACGTTTTCACAGAGCTTTGCAAAAGCAGCGCATTACAATGGTGAGGGAAAAGCTCTGTGTATTGCGTGTAATCACATCCATAAATCTATGATCACAACAACAACGTTTGTCAGGCATCTACATTGTCATTTTAGGAGATTATAAACATTAAATGAGTGTTTTTTTAAACTCTAAAACATGAAATGTGGAGTTATCTGCTTTTGCTAAAACTAAATTTTTATATGTAAAAAAAACATACTTTCAATGAACTTTAATTTTGTAAATTACCTGTATTTGTTTAGTTATTATTACTTATTCAAAACAACCCAAATGCAGTTTGATTGATATTACTTGGAATGCACAATAAAAAAAAAGTGATTTCTGAAAATTTAGTTAGTTTTTACAAATGAACTCTTCATACATACACACACAGATATATATATATATCAGGGGCCTTTTCCTCCAAGTATATATATAGTCAGCAGAGAAGGGATAAATGTGGTTTATGTCATGCAAATGAATGTCATAAAACCCTTTATGCTAAATATTATTTCCACACATGATCTGGGCAGGTTTCAGGCTCTGTGTTGAGGGTTTGTGATGTTTCTATCTCGTCAGGCCGTGTATGTGACCTCCACGCTGCCGTACCTGGTCCTGACCATCTTCCTGATCAGAGGACTGACGCTCAAAGGCTCTGTCAGCGGAATCAAGTTCCTCTTCACTCCCGACGTAAGTCTGTCACAAACACATCCAGCTGACTTCACTTTATGCAGCTCAGACGTTCTGTAGAGAAGAAAGAAAGGCATGCATGTTCATAAAGTGGAAATTTGCCATCATCTCCTCTTCATAACACCGTCCAAAACATCTTCATGGAAAAGCACAGATGTTATATGACAGCCATCAAACTCAAGAGGAAACCAAAAAAAAGCACCTTAAAGTCTTCCTGAATTCAAATTTAACTATTTTACTTTCATTATTCAACCTTTTTCTTAAAAAGAATAGAATTATATATACAATACAATATAATACAATATTTATTTGTAAAGCAAATTTAAAAACAACCAAAGTTTCGTACAGACTAGAATAAAAAGCACAGAAATAAGATGAATACAATAAAACTATCAAATTTAAAACTCAGCACTAACAAAACATCAATTCAACCAATGATCAAGGGGTACTGAAGGCTAGAGAGAAGAGATATGTCTTTAGAGCAGACTTAAAAGCAGAAATAGAGGGGCTAGTCTGAGATGAAGAGGTAGACTACTCCAGAGTTTTGGACCTGCAGTCGCAAAAGCGTGATCACCTCGTTTTTTAAGTCTACATCTAGGCACGATGAGTATACAGAGATCACTAGATCTCAATGTTCTAGATGGGGTGTATGGACGAAGCAGGTCTGTCAGGTACTGAGGGGCTAAATTATTGAGGGCTTTATACACAAATAGAAGAATTTTAAATCAATTCTATATGTGATGGGTAACCAGTGCAATGCCCATAAAATAGGGGTTACTGGCTCATACTTGCGGGTACCAGAAAGAAGTCTAGCAGGGGCATTTTGCACTAGCTGTAGACGGGAAAGAGAAGACTGAGAAACACCGTAATAAAGGGAATTGCAATAATCTAAGCGAGTTGTTATAAAAGCATGGATCACCATTTGGAAATTACTCTGTGATAAGAAGGGTTTTAATTTAGAAAGTTGACGGAGATGATAAAAAAATGATTTTACAACAGCATTGATCTGTTTATCAAATTTCAAGTAATGATCGAATAGAACACCCAGATTTCTAGCACACTGAGTTTCATATGGGGCCAGAGGGCCACAGTCAACATCTAACACACAATTTTCTTTATGCCCAAATAGAATTATTTCGGTTTTATTTTCATTTAAATGTAAAAAATTACTTGAGAGCCAAAGCTTAAATTCTTCTAAACAGGCCAACAGCGATTGTACACAAGGTGAAAAGTAGATCTGAGTATCATCAGAATAAAGATGAAAGGATACTTTATATTTGTTAAAAATGGAAACCAGAGGTAGCATATACAGGGTAAACAATAACGGTCCAAGGACTGATCCCTGTGGCACACCACAATTAAGAGCTATAGAGAGGAAGACTGATGACCAATACAAACATTAAAACTTCTGTTGGTCAAATAGGAACGGAACCACTGTAAGACTGTGCAACGCAGGCCCACATATGTCTCCAAATGTGCCAACAGAACCTCATGATTAACCAAATCAAAAGAAGGACTCAGATCTAATAAAACTAAAGCCATGGATTTGCCAGAGTCAGTTTCTGTAAAAATATTACTTGAGACTCTTAAAAGGGCGGATTCAGTACTGTGTACAATATTCTCAAGTATCTTTGAAATAAATGGTAGATTAGAAATAGGACGAAAATTGGAAAAAGAAGAGGGATCCAGGTTTGTTTTTTTTAAGATAAGGCTCACCACAGCACATTTAAGACTGTTAGGGAAGGAACCAGTAGACAAACATTTGTTAATAGCCAATAACAGGCCAGAACCAACTGTGTCCATGATTTGTCTAAGAAAAAGAGGTGGAATTATATCTTGAGGGCAGTTGGTTTTAGGTGACCAACAAGTTCTTTACATGAAACCAAATCAATAGGCTCAAACTCAGACCAGGTAGAAGAACATAATGGAACATCATGCAAAATATATGTTGAATTAAACAGCTGGGATCTTAATGCTGTGATCTTCTCAACAAAGAACTTCCCAAAGTTATTGCAAAGAGAAGTTGAGGCCTCGAGAATAGGATGCACAGAGGGATTTAAGACAGAGTTAATAGTAGAAAACAGAACTTGAAGTTTGTTACAAATATTTGTAATAAGTTCAGACAAATATTTGCATTTTGCAGCTTTCTGAAACATGTTAGGGAAGGGGAAGTGGTGTGTGGCCACGTATGGTGACCCATACTCTGCATTTAACCCATCCAAGTGTACACACAGTAGTGAACATCAGAGATGCTCAAAAGTCTCTGAGCTAGAGTCCAAGTCAAGTCTCAAGTCTTTGAGCTAGAGTCCAAGTCAAGTCTCAAGTCTTTGAGCTAGAGTCCAAGTCAAGTCTCAAGTCTTTGAGCTAGAGTCCAAGTCAAGTCTCAAGTCTTTGAGCTAGAGTCCAAGTCAAGTCTCAAGTCTTTGAGCTAGAGTCCAAGTCAAGTCTCAAGTCTCTGAGCTAGAGTCCAAGTCAAGTCTCAAGTCTCTTTATTATATTAAGTCTCTGGTTATAATAAGTGTTGCATCACGTACAGCGACCCATCCAACACTGCATAGCTATATAAGGAATTGAAAGCATGTAATATGTTATTATGACTCCTTTATCTATTAGCATACAGTATCAGCTTTGATTTTTATATATAATCAGTGTAAACAGGCTATTGCAACATGACAAAAACACCAAGAATGCTTTACTTTTAAGTTAATATTATCTGTATTTTGCCTTGTAGCATGAGAACACAGTACAGTACAGACCAAAAATTAAGAAAGACTTAATATGGTCAAACATCACATCGTAGCTAAATGCAAAACACTATTGCAACAAACCAAATGATGTGAAATATATGAAGAGTTCAGATGCAAAAGCCATCTGAAATTTTCTTCAGAATGATTATTTTTATCAAGCTTGTATATTTAAGTTCAATAGTTTCACTTAACCTGTTAACCTTCAACCCCATTTAGGGCCTCGCAGGTGAAAATAACCTACCTGAATTAAAATGGTAACAGTTTGTGACAAAGTGTGCTTACACAAACAAATTAGGTATCTTTGGAAAGAAGAGACTCTGGGCTTTACTATCTATCATCCAGAGTTGATAATGCTCAAAAAGATAAAAAGTTATAGACACTGACGTGCCTTGAAAAATATTTTTCCACACTGAATGTTTTTTTATTTCATATACAAATACATGAAATAAGTCCTGGAGCAATCCAGAAAAGTAATGGATCGAAAGCCATGTGTCTCATCAGTTCATATTTCAAATTTGAAGAAGATACCATGAAAAATGAGATTCCTGCTATATTTTTTCTGAAACTATTTATAGTCCCCCCACCCCCCTGTTTGAGGAAAAATAACCACCAAATGGATTACAGAATTATACAAGCTATTTTAGTCATTATACATGTTCCTGCATAGTTTTTCAATTATAAAATAATAGACAGATTTATTTGAGCACTAAAAAATACAAAAATAATTATTTGAGTAATAAAAAAGGAAAAAAAATAGAAAAAAAATGCTTTGTATATAGTATGTATACTGAAGTATTCTTCGTTATTCGTTATTACAATGATAAATATCACTGCCAGACGTGAAGTGATATTGCCAGACATGGTCATAGAGTCAGTAAACACACGCTGATGTGCTTCCATTCAGATTATAATCAAACAGATGGGCCATATAATCAATAATAGCTGATCAATGAATCACAATGATAGCCGTCATAGAGTCGCTAATAAACACGCTGATGTGCGTCCATACATATTATAATCATGCAGACACGGCCACATTCCCCACACAATACACACACACACATATAAAAAATGTAGAAGAAAAAAAAAACATTTTTTTATGGATAAAGCAGATCGCTAAGTTATGCCCCGCTCAGATGACAGCGTGCGTCACAGAAGCGTCACTGCCGGCAGGAGGGAGCGCCAAATTCAAATAATCTATATTCCGCTTTTCTGAGACTTTTTTTTCCGTAGACGGTCTCATTATGTTTGTAAGACCGTATTCTACAACATCGTTTTGTTTTTTTACCACCAAGACGCTGTTTTTGAGCGTAATTTATTCCATAACGGACGCGAACAATAACTCTCTGAAGAAATGAAACGTAAACAAAGGAATATTCATCCTTATTACAACGTTATTGTTTCGCTGGACTAAAAGTGCTCGCTGGGATGTTTTTCTGTGGACCCTTACCTCTCTAACTAAACTGGGATTTCAGCAGTGGACGCGTTTGTGGCTCGTTATTACAATGATAAAGGTACGTACGGCTTTTTTACTCTGCGTGTTTGGATGTGTACTGCTTACACAAATGTAGCAAATTTGTGCCACTCATTCCTTATAAGCTTTCCATCGAAAAACAGCGACTAATCATAGTTTATAAACTACTGTAAGTCAACACATCCCAAACTCTCAAACCAGTGTAATGTTACATGATCAACAATAATCCTGTAACCTGTTTGCAGACAACGTTAATTAACGTGATGGAAGCCAGCGGCACGTAAATTATTACGTTAATCGACCACCACAAGTTTGGCAATTAACCCTTTTATAGTGTTCGGATCTGTAGGACCAGTTTTCATTTTTTATCAAGAGAAAAATTATACGATAAAAAAGTGTGGCCGCACCGCGCGCAGCAGCGTCACGTGTTACATGGGCAGGTTATAGGTAACGGAGGGAGGGGAATAACAGCGAGCTCATCAGTTGTTTCCTAAAAATAAACATTGTTCACGAGTCCCACAGCTCGAGTCCGAGTCGAGTCTGAAGTCTTTCGAGGACGAGTCTCAAGTCGAGTCTGAAGTCACTGTGTGTGCGACTTAAGTCGCACTCGAGTCCGAGTCTCAAACTCGAGTCCCCATCACTGGTGAACATACACCCGGAGCAGCACCCAGGGAGCAGTTGGGGGTTCGGTGCCTTGCTCAAGGGTCTCACCTCAGTCGTGGTATTGAGGGTGGAGAGAGTGTTGGTTATTCACTCCCCCCACCTACAATCCCTGCCGGACCTGAGACTCGAACCCACGATTTTCGGGTTACAAGTCCAACTCTCTATCCATTAGGCCACGACTGCCCAGTTATAAGAATTTCTCAAAATTTCATAAGAAACCTGCAATCTGTCCTTCTTCCATTTGCATTCAGCCTGTCTGCAAGTCCGTCTCAGAGTACGTGTAGTTTCAGTGTGCCAAGGCACAGGCACAGGCTTATGATTTTTATACTTCAAGGGGGCAATAGAATTCATGATGTCAGCACAGGTAGAATTAAAAAGATTAAAATGTGCATCAGCGTCCAGATTAACCTGTTAACGTTCACCAGAGCGACCTCGCACTGAACGCTCTTTGTAGATTCAGAGTAGATTCTGACTCCAGAGAGTTGCATACATCATGGTAGGCTACAGAAGATTCTTCACTAGAATGTTGAGTAAGAGAGCGAGTCAAACGTGCCAGCGATGGATTTCTAAGGACTCGGCCCGTAAGAGGGATAGTCAGAAAAAGATGAACTACTGATTTCAATATTTGAAATAGAAAAACCATGGGTTATATCAGATCAAGCATATGACCATAAATGCGTGTTGGACTGGATACCCATTGAGTAAAGTCAAAGGACTCGATCAAATTCTGCAGAGTATGGTTTAGAAGAACAGCAGACATAAATGTTAAAGTCACTCAACAGCAGTACTTTTTCATGCCTGGTAACCAAGTCCCCCATTAATACAGCAAGTTCACTTAAAAAGTCCTTGTTATGATGAGGAGGACGATATATTAAAGCTATAGTGATGGGGTTTACTAAGACTAGTTGTAAAAGTTGCACCTCAAAACTGTTGTAAGGGCCAGTAGATAGTGAACGACAGTGAAAAGTATCTTTAAAAACAGTATCAAGGCCCGCACCGCGGCCCGACATACGCGGGGAATTTAAAAAATGACAGCCGTAAGGCACCAGTTCCGAAAACGGGAATGACTCGCTAGGCTTAGACCAAGTCTTCGTAACACATAGGAAGTCCAGCGCTTGCGAGGTAAAGAAGTCATTTAAAATAAAAGTTTTGTTTAAGTTTAAGACAAACAATGAAATACTAATAGATTTACACAAGAAATCACCACTGGGATTCATGGAGATGCTTTCTAAAATCCACTGCAAACTCACAAAACACATCTATTTCAGAAATGCATCACATTAAAGAGGTTAAACTGCTGATGCATGACATTTCCAGCAGAATACAGATGAGACTGCAGGGCAGGGGCAGAAATTAACAGGGGCTTGTGGCAAAATGTCCCACAAATTAAGAGGCAAGAAGTGTTATCTTGAAGCATTACATTCAGATCATTGCATAAGGTTTCTTTTTACGTACTTTTTTTGGCAGTCTTGAGCCCTGACATTATGTAACGCATAATTCGCTTTATGTTGTTAAGAACAACAAATGGATTACATTTTCTTTGCATTTTAACCCTTGTGGAACCTAATGGACATTTTTGTCCATTTTAGTTTTTTTTTTTTTAGGTTTATATATATATATATATATATATAATTTTGCCTCTGTTAATGCTAGCTGCATAAATTTTGGCACAGGTGGGTATTTTTATTGTAATTTTAATATTCCACCCTCATTTCCTTTAATAAATCTATTTTGCACTAGGTACAAAAAAAATAGTTCCTCTCAGCGCCTTTTGGACAAAAATGTCCCCATTGAAACCGCTATTTTAATCGCAGTGCCATTTAACTGTAAAATGATGCAGTTTTTGTTAATAGGCTTTCATTCTGGTGGCAAGGATTTAAAATTAAAATTTTTACTATTTTGGTGCCATATTTTCATGTAAAGCAGATACTCACTTTATTGCAGTTTTCTGCTTCTGCATATTATAGAGACAATTAGATAAATAATGCAGCTATAATTGTGTGGGTGTGTTGGTATGGATGTCACAGAAAAAAATTGTGTGTGTTCTTGTAATATTATGAGAGAGGAAAACTCTACTGCAAATCACAAATCCAACCACTGTGTGCACCAGTAGAGTTTTGCTGGCATCTAATGGCATAATTTGGTACTGTACCCAAACAAAATCTTACTGAAAGCTCATTTTTTTAGATATCAACTTCAAATTTGGACCACAACTAGTTTAGATTTATGGCTTTGATTTTCTAGCAGGTTTAGAGTTCAACATGTTTCATAAAATATATATTTTATTTAAAATATTGTTCATAAATAATTTTCATAAACTTAAACCTGTATAACTTTTTTTGGTTTCACTTTTTAAACTTTTTTTACTTCAACAATAATCTGCCATGGGTCTTCTTTAAAATGAGATCAAACTTAAGTCTGTGCTCCCGAGCTTCAAATGTTTATGACTGTTTTTTTGACATGGACATTTTTGTCCGCTATGGACCTATGTGTAACTTTTTTTTATTTATGCACAAGGATTAATATGAGCATGGTACAACATTATCCTATTTAAATCAATGTGATAAACAAATTACGTTAAAAGTAATCTGATTATATTACCCTAAAATATGTAATGGATTGCGTTAACCACAATTTTTGTCATGTGATTTGGAATCTACCCAGCTCTGCTAATAATCTGATGATATATGACGATGTAATTGTGTAGCTGGATGAGCTGCTAAACCCGGCGACATGGCTGGACGCAGGAGCGCAGGTGTTTTACTCCTTCTCTCTGGCGTTTGGAGGACTCATCTCCTTCTCCAGCTACAACTCAGTCCAGTCAGTAACTTCAGCCTTTGACAGCTGCTGAGTCTGTGTTCAGTATAATGATTTTAATAACTGCTCCCCTGTGTGTCTGCAGCAATAACTGCGAGCAGGACGCGGTCATCATCTCCATAATCAACGGCCTGACGTCTATTTACGCAGCCATCGTGATTTACTCCATCATCGGCTTCAGAGCCACGGAGAGGTTTGACGACTGTCTCAACGGGTGAGTGTCTCCGTTTTGTGTTTTGTGGAACACCCTCCAGCAATAATATCTGGCCCGCGCCTGCAGCAGATTATTTTGATAGGGGCTGGTTCTGAAATAGATCTGTCATGATAGCAGCAGTTACTCACAATCAGAGTACAGTATGTGAGCAGAGCATGGAGTGGAGCGGTGTCATTTTGAATGGAGCGAGGATTTTTGAAAAGTCGGAGCGTCGTGGTTTTCACTCGCTCCAAGAACGCTCCACCACCGCTCCATCCAGAGTACAATTCATACCAACGGCCCGTAATGTAACTGCATATTTAGCAAGACTTCACACGTTAAAAATACTTAGCTAGCTTGATAGAGAAGGATCACTCAAATCAGAAAGAATGTGAAGGCTATGATAGTTCTCAAGGAATTTGTTTGTTCCTTTTAGATACTTAATATTTTCAAATGAAAGCATGATTTAAACAAGTAGCTACTATAACAAATATTCATATGCAATCGCTCTCTCAATAATGCATTCAAACAAATATAATCTTACTTCATCTGTATCCAATTTCGAATAAGCAGAAATCTGTAAGCAATGTATCTCCACTCATCAATGACTTGTACATAAGAGTACTGTTATTTTAGACACGTCCAAAACTGTTGCAACAGAGATGGAAATAAAAAATTTAAATACATGAATTATGTTTCCATCTTTGTTGCCACAGTTTTGTTAGTGCCTTTTTCTGTTCTAAAGAAGGGGGTGTCCCAACACTTCTGTCCTTATAGTGTCTATACAAGTCATTGGTGTCTGGTGATGAGTTTTCAGCTCAAGGTCTGCATATAAAGTCACACCAGAGGAGTTCAGCTGCTTTCTGCAGACCAATCAAGTTCTTCCACACTGACTCAATCAATCATGTCTTTTTGAGCCGTGCCTTATACACAGAGTCATGTTAGAATAGAAAAGGGTTCTGTCCAAACTGTTGCTATAAAATTAGAAGCACACAATTCCCTAGAACAGGGATGGGCGACGAGGGCCAGCATTTTTTCTCCTTTATATCAAGGGGCCGGATTACTAAAACACATCCACACACCTTTACACCGACTAACTCAATTTCCTTTTTATTGAAGGAAATTAAAGTATAATTAATGTCATTTGTTTTTCAATATTTTATTAACTATAAAACATGTGCAGTTATGCTAATTCAGAAGGGAAACTTTGTTGTCAGTTGACAGCAATATTACCCCAACAAGCCCATGTAAACATCTCAATTGCATTGTCTGTAAATGTGCAACAAAAAAATGTACAGATGCCGTTTTTTTTTATTAGTGGCCTACAGAACATTATCAAAACAACAAGAGGACAGTTAAAAAGGGCTTATTAAAAAAAAAAAAAGTTATTGCAATTGATACCATATAACCAAGTAGCTGCAGGATTTTTAAAATCAAATTTAAGACATTTAAAGACCTTTTTAAGACCTGCACTTCACATTTCAGCCTTTAAAATGTTTTTAAGAAAAGGGATGAGTCAAAAGTATTAATTATATTAATTTAAACAATTATTATCAATCGATCACTTTCGGAACTGCAGAAATATAGCGGTTTCCCCGGTAACAGCAGTACACACACAACGGCAGCGTTTATATTTATTCAGTGAAATCATAGCCTTTCTAAGTTTAATCGTCATATTAATCTATATAGCAATTCTTGACTTTCCGTCCCCAAATTTAGAACCTCTTATAATTAAGACTTTTTGTAAGAGTTTTCATGGCCTTAAATTTAAACAATTAAACTGAAGACCTTTTAAGGACCCGCGGAAACCCTAAGAACATAGTTCAGTGCAAACATTTCTGTCATGCATTTAGCAAAAAGGTTTTGTTGACTATGCAGTTTACTTTGAGGCAAGTGCAACTCTGGCGTCCCCGTTGTTTGTGAGCAGTGCTGTGATGGCGATTTAAATAAAAATACAGATTTCCAAACATATAGGTATCCCCTTGAACTTGGTAGAAAGATAATCTGTTTACCATCTTGACTGGAAAATACTGCTTTCATGATCAGTTTTTCATTTACTATTTGCTAATGTTAGTGAATATTTACATTAGAGTGCACCTCCTACTACGCTGAAATTAATACATATATATTAATATATTATTTTTCTTTATATTATTAATATATTATTTTTTATTATTTGATAATATATATTTTATGTATATAATTATATTTATAAATTTTTTCATACATTTAAAAAAAATAATAAATTTATAAATAAAGGTGCAAAATTGAATAAAGGTGCAAAATATCTTAATATATTAAATACATTTTCATATACTTTTATTTAAAAATATATTAATTTTATAAATATACATCATCATTTTTCATTTATTAAATAAAGTATTTAATAAATATATTAAATGCATCTTAAAATAAAATATATTTGTGTTTGATATATTAATTAAATAATATATATTTAATATATTAAAGAAAAAATTATAAATATTAAAATATGTTGTTCCGTATATATTAATTATATTAATTAGTTTTTTGCACCCTCATATTCCAGATTTTCAAATAGTTGTATCTTGGCCAAATATTGTTCTATCATAACAAACCATACATCAAAGGAAAAAAAAATCAGATGATGTATACATCTCAATTTCAAAGATTTGACCTTTATGACAGGTTTTGTGGTCCAGGGTCACAAAATAAAAATATTAAATTATATAATTTAATATTTTTATAATTTTCCCATTTTTTTTAAGATAATCAGTATTTTTGATCAAATGAATGCAGCCTTGGTGAGCAGAAGAGACTTCTTTCAGGAACTCTTACTGACTCCAGATGTATGAATGGTAGTGTGACCTCACTGTATTATATTTTCTGACAGTAACATCCTGACGCTGATGAACACGTTGGATCTGCCGGAGGGAAACATCACGGAGAGCAACTACAACAGTTTTATTGAGCATCTCAACAGCACAGCACCAGCCATCTTTCAGGAGCTCCATCTGAAGACCTGCAACATACAGACGTTTCTCAGTCAGGTCTGTGTTTCCTTCTTTTATTGGGTGCTTCAGTTCTCTCAGAGGCTCTTCAAGCTTGTTGACCCGTCCTGTTATCTGCACAGGGAGTAGAGGGAACCGGTCTGGCCTTCATCGTCTTCACCGAGGCCATCACTAAGATGCCCGTCTCTCCTCTGTGGTCAGTGCTGTTCTTCATCATGCTCTTCTGTCTGGGATTGTCCACCATGTTTGGCAGCGTCGAGGGAGTCGTGGCACCGCTGCAGGATCTGAACATCTTACCGAAGCACTGGCCGAAGGAGGTCTACACAGGTACATCTACAAAAACGATATAATCTAGCCGTCTCCATTGATGATCACAGGTGAAGGTCTCGATTTGTGTGTGTGTGTGTTTTTTAATGAGCTGAACAGAACGCACGTCACACCTCTGTTTATCAATCTGCACTGGCTACCATTAGCAGCTCACATAAAATTCAAGGCATTGTTTGCCTACAAAAACACCTCTGGCTCTGCACCCCTTCACCTAAATTCATTTCTTCAGACTTATGTGCCTCTAGAAGCTTGCGTTCTGCAAGTGAACGTCGCTTTGTTCATCCCAAAGAGGCACAAGATCACTTTCACAGACTTTTACATGAACTGTTCCCTCCTGCACGACTCAATCCCAGCAGCTGAGTCCTGAACCATCTTCAAGAATCAGCTAAAACACATCTCTTCCATCTTTATTTGACCATCGAACTCTAGCACTCTCTATTCTAATTCTGTTCTTTAAAAAAACAAAAAACTTGACCCTTTTAGACATGCACTCTATTCATTTACTAACTGCTTGTTTTCTTTAAAAAATAAATAAATAAAAATAACACAAGCTTCTCTATTTTTCTATTCTATTTGTTTTCTTTTTTTATTATACAATTAACAAAAAGCAAAAAAGGCCTCTAACAATAGCTTGCTCTATTCTTTTTCTATTCTATCTGTTTTATTTTTTATTTATTATATAATAAAAAAAACTTTTTTACGTGCACTGTGTTAAGCTAACTGAGACTTGCATATCGTTGGTTTTGATTGCTTCTATTGTCATCGTTTGTAAGTCGCTTTGGATAAATGCATTTGATAATTGTGACCATGGAGCACAAAACCAGTCAGAAGTGTCAATTTTGTGATATTGAGATTTATGCATTATCTAAAAGCTGAATAATCATCTTTCCATTGATGTATGGTTTGTTAGGATAGGACAATATTTGTCTGAGATACAACTATTTGAAAATCTGGAATCTGAGGGAGCAAAAAAATCTAAATATTGAGAAAATCTCCTTTAAAGTTGTTCAAATGAAGTTCTTAGCAATGCATATTACTAATAAAAAATTAAGTTTTGATATATTTACAGTAGGACATTTACTAAATATCTTCATGGAACATGATCTTTACTTAATACCCTAATGATTTTTGTCATAAAAGAGAAATGTATAATTTTGACCCATACAATGTATTGTTGTCTATTGCTACAAATATACCTGTGTTACTCATGACTGCTTTTGTGCTGCAGGGACACATATGACTAAATGTAAATGTGTTTCAGGTCTGGTGTGTTCCGTCTCGTTCGGTCTGGCCATTATCTTCGCTCAGGGTTCAGGTGAATATTGGCTGGCTCTGTTCGACAGCTTCGCCGGATCCATTCCTTTGCTGATCATCGCCTTCTGTGAGATGATGGCTGTATCCTACATTTATGGCATCGACAGGTGGGTCTACGGCACGATTGCATGGCAAACCTTTCTAAAATTGATTTGAATTAAGCTGTTATGATTTTTATTCTATTAATACTTTCCTTTTTTTAAATCTACGCCTAATTATTATATATTAAGGTTATAAATTTGATATTTATTTAAAAAATATTTTTTTTATTTCTTATTATTCTCATTATCTTCTTATTTAAATATATATTGAATTTCATTAAATCATAATCAATATATATTAAATTCAAAATGAAACATATATATATATATACATACATCAGGGGTGTATCAGTACATGTATTCTTTCAGTTTGGCACACAAGTGTATCGGACAAATCATAAATTATTTCAGGAAATTCAGACAATAAATGCTGTTTATTGCTCAATTAGTGTTTCAACCACAGAAAGATGTCATTAAAACAGCTTCTAAACAAAATATCACGCAGCATTTCATTACCTCAGGCAAGTCATCAGTGTCCACAGCTCATTATTTGCTAGATTATACTAGAGAATATACTTTGCTAGAGAAATGAATGCATCTTTTGTGAAAAATAAAAAGAAAAAAAGAAAAGATGCCTCTTTTGTGCCCCAGGGTCACATAGATCGATGGACAGACAGATACATGCGTATATAAGAGAATATATGTAAGAGATTGACAGCAGATTATAGAGAGTACATAAGATGAAACTGACCTCTTGATATTTATGTGTTGATTCGGTGCAGATTCAACGACGATATCAAGTTCATGATCGGTCACAAGCCCAACTTCTTCTGGCAGGCCATGTGGAGATTCGTCAGTCCGCTCATAGTGCTGCTCATCTTCCTCTTCTACTTCGTCACCACCGTCAGCAAAGAGCTGACCTACATCGCCTGGGACCCGCAGTCGGTACGCACATCCCACGGCACGGCTGCCTTCATTTCTGTAGGGAAACTAAGAGAAACGGACAATATTCCTGTTATGACAGATTTCTGGACAAACACCCAGAAAACGTCCAATAATTTCTGCTATTTAAAATTTTTTTTTTTAAATACATTATTTTTTTAGATGTCTTTTTTTCTTCTAAAAATGCACCAAATCGTTTGAAAACTTAATTCTCTCTTAAACCTTAATTACTCTGAAACATAAATAATAACATAAACATAAATAAATAAAAATAAACATAAATAAAGCATAATACATCAAATTAAAAATAAGAATAATAAATAAAATGTAAAATGTAATGCATAAATTATAATTTTATATTACAATTTTTTTTTACTTACATATGAATACATAAATATGCATAGTAAACAAATATGAATATGCATACACATATACATGTAGTATGCATAAAAAACTAATACTAGCTTCTCTTTCTCTTTCTCACTAGCTATTATTTTTATTCTTTTTCTATTCCATCTGTTCTCTTTTTATTTATTATATAATAATTTTTTTTTTTTTAAAGTGCTATTTGTACTGTGTTAGGAGAACTGAGGCTTGTTATAGCACTTGCGTATCATTGCTCTTTTGTTGGTTTTGATCGCTTCTATTGTCCTCATTTGTAAGTCGCTTTGGATAAAAGCATCTGCTAAATGATTAAATGTAAATATACATATGAATAATAAATCATAAATTAATGAGTAATAAATGTATGAGTAATGCATAAATAAATTATAAATATCAGTAATACATAAATTTTTATATGCATAATAACTACGTAGTAAATAAATTTGAATAAAAATTAATAAGAATAATAAAATAAGCAAATGCATAATACATAAAAGTAATAAATAATAAACGTGCAACAAATAAATAAAAATAAATATAAGTAATACATACATAAGAAATATGAGTAATGCATAAATAAATATGAATAATAAAATAAATATGTGTGATGCATAACTCAATGTGCAGAATGCATACATATTATAATCAGTGTTGGGTAAGTTACTTTCAAAAAGTAATTAATTACAGTTACTAATTACTTCATCAATATTGTATTTAAATTACTAATTACTCTGTCTGAAAAGTAACTTAGTTACTCAATCAGTAACTTAATTATTCAAATCACTAATTAGGCTACATCTTAAAATCCATATAAACCTTAATAGAAATTAAACTCGTTATTCTTTCAATTTGAGTCAAACATAGAAGAGTTTAGCCTTTTAGCTTTAAAACGACTGTAATACTTAAACTTTTTTTATAAAAATGTAACCTTCTTTGGTTAACAAATAGAAATACTCTGCAAAATATCTGAATAACAAAAAAGCTTAAAAGTTAAACAATACATTTCAGTTTGGCAAGATGTTCAGGAAAAGCCCAACTAGTAAAATCCATACAGGTTTAATGTAAAAATAACTCGTTAACCAATGTAGGTAAGAATAAATGACAGAAATGATCTTCTCTGCTGAATAAAGCATGTCAGATCGTGCTGTTCTAAGAGGTAAAATCCTCATAGTAGGTCTTCTTTCAAAAATGATGAAAATTAAATGAATCTTGATTTTTTTTTTTTTTTTTTTGTATCTAGGTGAGGGCATATAATGCATATAATGAGCTCAGATACGGGAAAAACTGTAGGCCTACCTCAGTTTCATACAGATGACATAACCAAATAACATTAGTTTTTTTATTTGAATTGGTTCATTTAAAAGTAGACACTTCAAGCTTTCAGATACAAGACTGTCGCTTTAGTTTCACACGGATTACATAATCAGATAATATTAGTTTTTGATTTGAATTTGTTTATTTAAAAGGAGAAACTTCAAGCTTTTTAGATTCAATTGATTTTAGTCTTATATGTATCTGAGTATTTAAGGTTTCTCTGTGAATCAGGAAAATCTGAAAGTGAGTGTGCCGTTGAGCGGAGGGTTAAAGCCGCTGCATTCAATTTTATATTTAGACGGTAAATTTAGATTTCAAATTCAATATTGATTTTAGAACTTTTGAAAGTATTTACTGTATGTAACGCAAGTACTTTATAAGGAACTGTAATTAAATTACCTAAAAATGAACAGTAATCCCTTACTTTACTTTTTCAGTGGATAAGTAATTTAATTACAGTTACTTAGTAACGCGTCACACCCAACGCTGATTATAATATATAAATACATATATAAATAAATAAATAAATAAATAAATAAATAAATAAATAAATGCATAATAAGTATATTAGAGTTATAAACAAATATGCATAATACATAAATGTTTAATAAATAAATGATTAGAGTAATAAATAAATATGAATTACTTATTGAATAATAAAAGTAATACATAAAGGTAATAACAAATAAATATGTGTAATGCACACAAAAGTAAATCGATTAAAAAGAGTAATAATTAAATATGTAATAATTAAATAACCAAACAGGCTGTTACCATATTATAGATGCAATTTAACCAGCAGAAATACAATAAATACAAGTAATGAAAAAAACAATACATAAATAAAAAATATGAGTAATACATAAATACATATGAATAAAAAAAAAAAAATATATATATATATATATATATATATCAAATGAGTACTAAATAAATTAATAAATACATAAATATGACCAATAATAAATAAATGTCACTGATAAACAAATATGAGTTATAAGTAATCATGTGCTGTTACCTCACTGATGATTGTCTCCAGGAGAGTTTCCCCACGCTGGAGACGAAGTCGTATCCGGACTGGATTTACGCGATCATCTTCATTCTGTCTGGTGTTCCAGCGCTGGTCATTCCTGCGGTCGCTCTGTTTAAACTCATCAGAAACCGCTGCTGTGCTAAAGAAGAGAAACACACGGCCGTGGAGCCGCTCTACTCCATATACAACAAAATACAGATCCCCGACGAGCTCGACCGGACGAGCACTAACACACGGGTTCCAGTCTGACCTGCAACATCAGGGAACGATCTACAAACACAGAACAGACGTTTACAGATGTGATTTGCACTGACAGCTCTTCATACTCTTCTGTTGTTTGTATGTATTTATGTAAAGCAGTTCATACGCTTTAATGAAGCCACCGAAGGTAAACAAATAAATAAACATTAACAAGTCAACACACATTTCTGTAAATGATAATTAGCTAGAAAACAGCTGTTTATGCCTTTTCTGGTGACTTCATGTACACTGAATTCAGTATATATATATATATTTGATACATGCAATGAGTTTGCTTCCTTCTTTTCTGAGAAGACCAATAATATCAGAAAGGACATTGTCACATCCTCAAGTTATGCAGAGGTCATACAGATTCAACCGCAATTTCAAACTGAAGTAACTATGTCTGTTTTTGAAGCAATTGATAGTAAAATTTTTGAAGAAATAGTACAGCAACTTAAATTGTCAACCGGCTATCTTGACATACTTCCCACATTTTTTTTCAAAAGTGTGCTTAACTGCATATAACACCATATTGAGCCACTATAGACCAATATCAAATCTTCCTTTCATAGGTAAGATTGTTGAAAAGGTAGTTTTTAATCAGCAGAACAACTACTTAAACTCAAATGATACCTGGACAATTTTCATTCTGGTCTCCGACCGAATCACAGCACAGAGACAGCACTCATTAAGATAATAAATGATATTCGCTTAAACTCTGATTCTGACAAAATATCAGTGCTGGTACTACTAGACCTTTGTGCTGTGTTTGACACTGTCGATCATAACATACTTCTGGAGAGACTGGAAAACTGGGCTTTCTGGGATGGTACTCAAATGGTTCAGATCATACTTAGAAGGGAGAGGTTATTATATGTGAGTATAGGAGAGCATAAGTCTAAGTGGACGGCCATGACATGTGGAGTCCCACAAGGCTCACTTCTTGCACCGCTATTGTTTAGCCTGTATATGCTCCCACTAAGTCAAATAATGAGAAAGAACCAAATTGCCTAGCACAGCTATGCTGATGATACCCAGATTTACCTAGCCTTATCTCCAAATGACTACAGCCCCATTGACACCCTCTGCCAATGCATTGATGAAATTAACAGTTGGATGTGCCAGAACTTCCTTCAGTTAAACAAGGAGAAAACTGAAGTCATTGAATTTGGAAACAAAGATGAAGTTCTCAAGGTGAATGCATACTTTGACTCTAGGGGTCAAACAACTAAAAATCAATTCAAAAATCTTGGGGTGATTCTTGAGACAGACTTTAGTTTTACTAATCATGTCAAAGCAGTAGCTAAATCAGCATACTATCATCTCAAAAACATTGCAAGAATTAGATGTTTTGTTTCCAGTCAAGACTTGGAGAAACTTGTTCATGCCTTTATGGAAGTCGGGAAGTCGTGGCCTAATGGTTAGAGAATTGGACTCGTAATCGAAAGGTTGCGGGTTCGAGTCTCGGGCCGGCAGGGATTGTAGGTGGGGGGAGTGAATGTCCAGCGCTCTCTCCACCCTCAACACCACGACTGAGGTGCCCTTGAGCAAGACACCGAACCCCCAACTGCTCCCCGGGCACCGCAGCATAAATGCTGCCCACTGCTCCGGGTGTGTGTTCACGGTGTGTGTGTGTGTTCACAGTGTGTGTGTGTACTTTGGATGGGTTAAATGCAGAGCACGAATTCCGAGCATGGGTCACCATACTTGGCAGTATGTCACTTCACTTATCACCAGCAGGGTGGATTATTGTAATGGATTCCAAAGAAGACCATTAGACAGACCATCATCCAGAACGCTGCTGCCAGGATTCTGACTAGAACCAGAAAATCTGAGCATATCACACCAGTCCTCAGGTCCTTACACTGGCTTCCAGTTACATTTAGGATCGATTTACATTTAAAGTACTTTTGCTCATTTATAAATCACTCAATGGCCTAGGGTCTAAATGCATTGCAAATATGCTCACTGAATATAAACCTAACCTAACCTAACTACTCAGATCATTAGAATCGAGTCAGTTAGAAATACCAAGGGTTCACACAAAACAAGGGTCCGCTTTTAGCTATTATGCCACCCGCAGTTGGAACCAGCTTCCAGAAGAGATCAGATGTGCTAAAACATTAGCCTCATTTAAATCAAGACTCAAAACTGTTTAGCTGTGCATTTGTTGAATGAGCACTGTGGTACGTCCAAACTGACTGCACTGTATTTTATGTATAATCATTCTTATTCCTTTTTATGATTATTTTACTTCCTTTTATGCAAAGCATTTCGAATTACCATTGTGTATGAAATGTGCTATATAAATAAACTTGGCTTGCTTTACAGCAAACCTTTGACCAACTACAAAAATAGAAAGGCAAGATTAGAGTTTGCAAAAAAGCATAAAGGTGAGCCAGTAGAGTTTAGGAACAGAGTTTTATGGACAGGTAAGACAAAGATTAACCTTTATCTAAGTGATGGGAAAGCAGAAGTGTGGAGAAAAAAAGGGAACTGCAAATGATCCCAAGCATACAGCCTCATCTGTAAAGCATGGTGGTAAGGTAAGTAAGGTATACTTTATTGTCCCACAAGGACAAAATTTGTCTTGGGCTCCAAATACAGCCACTGCATCACCACACTTACAACAATACATTAGGCTACACAAACAAATAAACAAACATCTCAGTAAAACCTCAATACAAAATCACTTACTACTATTTAGTGACTTAATTGCCGAAGGAATGAACAAATTCCTAAACCTGTTAAATCTGCACCTCCTTCAAAATGTGTATTGTCAAGTAATGATTTTTCAAACAAGGTCTGGAGATAAGAATGTTCCTTTATGCCCATGGTCTTCATGGCTATTTGAATAAACTGTGTAAGCTTAGTCTTTAACTGCACTGTCAGATTACCAAAGATGTATTCCATATAATGAATATTTCACTTTCTTTTATGTAAAGCACTTTGAATTACCACTGTGTATGAAATGTGCTATATAAATAAACTTGCCTTGCCTTACTTTTCCCTTGAAAAGTAAAGTAAGGGATTACTCTTATTTTTTCTGTAATTTAATTACAGTGACTTCTTATGTAATTGAACATAATACTGTGTATTGACTATGGAACATTTATATAGAATACAATAGTGAACATCAAAATTTAAAGTCTAACCTTAAAATGCATGCTTTTTATGTACCCTTTTCACTTTAAATACTTTGGTGAGTTAATAAGAATCACTATTAACTTCACTATTAACTTGTTGGGTATTAGCATGAATATTACTGGGATATTGGCTTATAATGTTTTTTGCCAAATAATAATAATAAAATAATTGGTTTATTTTTGAGGCAAAAGTCATAGTTAATAGTGAGAATCGGACCCTAATCTAAAGTGTGACCAGAATAATTTATGTAGTTACTTAGAAAGAATCAAAAGAACTGTTTCATGTCTATCCTCGTATCATTAACTTGTCAAGGTTGATATAGGATTTAGAAAGTAATTAGTAATAAATAATGAAATACTTTTTGAAGAGAGTAATTTGTAGAGTAATCTAATAACACTGTTGAATATGTAATTAGTAACTAATTACTTTTTTAGAGTAACTTACCCAACACTGCTGCTAACACCATAAAGTCTCAGCCTTCTCAAGAAATACAATCTCTGTTGTAACTTGGAACACAGAATTGCAACATGGACATTCAGCACTCAATATTAAAACCAAGGTTTTTGTAAGAGGACACCTGCATAATAAGAACATTATGATTGGAAACTGAACTCTGATCTCTGAATTAACTTTGGATCAAAGATCATCTCCTTAGTTTTCTTTACATTGACAACAAGATGATGGGCATCACAACACTATACACAATGTTCAGTTTCGGAGTGATAAGACGATATGTCTTGGTCTTTATATAACAAGCAAAGAATTGCTGTGTCATCACTAAACTTTACAACATAATTGTTGGTGGTTTTCCTCACACAGCTGTTTATGTATAATGTGAAGAGGATTGGGGAGCTCACACACCCTTGTGGGGCTCCTGTACTAATAAAGTTGGGATCCGAGATTGTCCTATTAACCTTAACCTGTTCTATTTGTTAAAAAGGAGAAATACCACTTCATAATGAAAGGATTTACCTGCATCTGGTTTAGTCAAATGGTTGTACTCGGTGAGATACTGGCGCTTATTTCTATAGTCTTTGGCAACTCAGAAAATAAAATACTGATACGATACCACATTGTGTGGCTTTTGGTTCTCATTTTCAGTCAAAGGGCAACAAGAGAAGCAATGTAAGACTGCTTTCCTAGCGATAATAGGAGGAAAGAATGGGAAGATGCCTGTGGACGAATAAAACTTCCTCAAGACCCGCTTCTTTTTTCTCTCCACTTTAGCCCTGATGCCTTTGAGTATTTTAGTAGATCACAGCTACTGAAAGAGCTTACAAACGGCTGAGACAAGCAACGTTAGACGCCATCTGTTAGGATGTAAACATGCCGACGCTAATCATGACTCGCGGCCGCTAGAGGAGTTCCTCAGCGCGGATTTCCCTCAATATTAGACTCCAAGTGTAGACTCCTTGTGGGGAAAAATCCATGGTACAGCATTTGGTTTAAACCTATACTTATATCCATCGCCACCTGTAAGCTCTTTCAGTAGCTGTGGTCTTCATATCAGTATTTTATTTTCCAAGTTTTCCGAGTAGCTCACCTAGTGCAACAATTTTATGTCATCAGAATAATGGCGCCCTCCATAGTTCAAAATATATATAAAACGATGTGATTTTTTTAAATAACATCAATCTTTGATGGGTTTTCCTTAGAAATACTTTTCCCAGCCTTTAATGCAGTCATTTCCAATTGTTGCTTGTTTTGGGGAGTTTGTGCCTTTACTCTCCTCTTCAGGGGAAGTCGTGGCCTAATGGTTAGAGAGTCGGACTCGTAATCCAAAGGTTGCGGGTTCGAGTCTCGGGCCGGCAGGGATTGTAGGTGGGGGGAGTGAATGTCCAGCGCTCTCTCCACCCTCAATACCACGACTGAGGTGTCTTTGAGCAAGACACTGAACCCCCAACTGCTCCCCGGACGCTGCAGCATAAATGGCTGCCCACTGCTCCGGGTGTGTGTTCACGGTGTGTGTGTGTTCACTGCTGTGTGTGTGTGTGTTCACTGCTGTGTGTGTGCATGTTGGATGGGTTAAATGCAGAGCACGAATTCAGAGTATAGGTCACCATACTTGGCCGTATGTCACTTCACTTCACTTCAGCTGGTGAAATTCATGTTCAATCGGATTTAAATCTGGAGATTGACTTGGGCAATGTAAGACTTTCCATTTCTTTGCCCTGTCGGTTATTGTCCTGTTGCAGTATTTATTTTTATTTTATTTATTTATTTAACCAGGAAAGTCCCAGTATGAAGCGCTTCCGTCCTTCGGATGAGACGTTAAACCGAAGTCTTGACTCTCTGTGGTCATTAAAAATCCCAGGATGTCCTTCGAAAAAGAGTAGGGGTGTAACCCCGGCATCCTGGCCAAATCCCTGGCCTCTGACCATCATGGCCTCCTAATCATCCCCTTACACTAATTGGCTTCATCACTCTGTCTCCTCTCCACCAGTAAGCTGGTGTGTGGTGGGCGTTCTGGCGCAATATGGCTGCCGTCGCATCATCCAGGTGGATGCTGCACATTGGTGGTGCATGTAAAGCGCTGTGTAAAGCGCTATGTAAAGCGCTGTGAGTACCCAGAAAAGCGCTATATAAATGTAACTAATTATTATTATTATTATTCCCAATGATTCTGGTGACATTTTCTTGAATATTAGTAGCCAACATGGTTTTGTACCCTTCCAAATTCATTCTGCTACTGTCATCATACATTAAGTCATCAGTAAAGTTGAGAGAGTCTGTTCCAGAGACAGCCATGCATGCCCATGCCATGACAACACCTCCACCATTATTGAGTATAATTTTACCACTCTGAATTCAAAAAAAAAAGAAAAAAAAGAAAAGTGGAATACTATGAAATTTGTTACAAACATGGAACCAAGTAAACCACATATACGTGTAAAGAATGACCTTGCGAAAGCAAATGAGCTGAATGATTTTTACCTTTGTTTAGAAACGCAGGATTTTTCGGGATGAATGTAATTTTATTATGGACTATTTGGTATATGATGTGGGTACTAAACTGGAGATGGACTGCCCAAGTTCAGTTATTGTTCAGTCAGTTGTGTACAAAGAAATCTAAAGGTCCTGATGGGATTTCTGCCCGCCTTTTAAAAACTTGTGCAGTAGAACTTACTCCAGTTTGGTGTACACTTTTTCATTTGAAAGTAGAGATTTCGCTCTCTATAGATATGTTTATCATTTCTATAAGGCAAATATACATGAAGTTTCACGCTCAAGTTCACACATATATATATATATATATATATATATATATATATATATATACGTATATATAAAAGTACTAAAATAACTAGGGATGCACGATATTGGAATTCTGCCGATATTCGATATGCCGATATTTTTCAACTCATTTTGGCCGATATCGATGCCGATACCGATATATTTCCTTTTGTTTGGAAACAACACCAAGTCTCTCCTGTGCAGAAATTATAAGCAAAATATTATTAATTTTGGTTAGTTTTTAACAAGAACTTATTTATTAGAATTAAATAAAAAAATAATAAAGGTTTTTAACAGTACATTGAAGCTTTGAAAATAAATATAAATCAACTATATCAATCGCTGCATTTTTTCCCCCAGAAAGATGCAGTGTTAACCCTAATATTTTATTTTAAGATTTAACATTTGTAGATGGTTTAAAACAAAAGAGTTGTAAAAATTCTGAAAATCTTTTAGAGCTCATGATTTGTTTAAAAAATAAAACGTTACACATTAATGAATAAATCAGTATATATAAAATTATTTAATTTACAAGTGTCATGTTTGTTGTTGTTTTTTTTTCATGTAAGCTATAGCTTCTGACCATTAAATCAAAACATACTTATTTTATTACATCAATTACTGCTTTATTTAATCAGAAACAGTCTAAATGTTATTTGTGTAGGCTATTTTACTTTTAATTTAATTAGAAGTAGGCCAACTGCGCCCCTACTATTAAAACTACTTACCGAACGGGCATTAGGACCTGGGGGAGGCTGTCACTGCTGCCCCTGCTTGTGCTATAACTGTTTACTCTATCCCACACCGAACGCGTCATTCTGTACATGCCTTCACACATTAAATGCAGCGATCCAAAACAGTCAATCTATTCATCATTCAGACAAAACTTTGCTTCAAGAATGAGCCACATTGCTGACGTGATCTAATCGCTAGCACACCCTGAGCACATGCGAGTTAACCCCTTCCCCTTATCGGCAAGACATATCGGCATAATTTTGCATGTCAGGCCGATGCCGATATTTACATTTAAAGTCATTATCGGCCGATTTCGATATCAGTCCGATAATATCGTGCATCCCTAAAAATAACTAAAACTGAAGAAAATAAAAAAATATACAGACATTTAAAAAAATAAAAAATACTAATAAAAATGACAAAAACATACAGCAAAATTACTAAAAAGTTAACAAAAAAAAAAAACTGAACATAAAAAAACTATTCACAATATTAATAAAAACTAGAATAGTACATCAATGATATAAAACAAAACTAGCAATAAAATAATCGTATTTACATAATTAATTTTAAGACCAAGCATAAAAAAAATTTCTGTTTGATACACAAAATTAATATAAATTGGGGGGGGGGGGGGTAATTAAACGCCCTTTGGCCTGCCAAATCTAACTATTAGTAAAATTAATTAATAATAGTTTAAATGAAGTTAACTTGAAAAAACAAATAAACCATATATTTTCGCAATCGTGTGTTTATTGTCTTCATGTTTCATCAGTAAAAACGTTTCTGCTTTTTATTCAGCTCAACTACAGTGATAGTGTGAGTTTGTCCATATTAGGGATTTCCTGCACGTCATAAGTATCTGCGCGAGAACGCCCTCTGGCTTCGAAACATGCACTGCACCAGAGTGTTCAGCTCTGCTGATATTCATATCTCCTCATTATGGATACGAATAAAACGTCAGGTCATGTCTCTTTTCATTTAAATCACGCCTGCTTGAGCTCGAATAAAGTGCTAGGCACATTTACATTTTATTCAAATTAATATTAAATATTAAAAATGCAGCTAACGCAGTTCTACACACAGCAATAAAAACAAAGGTGCTTGTTCTCTTTCGTTCTTGCTGTTTAATTGGGAAAAGTTTAAAGCGCGTCAAGGTGTCTAGTCTTTTTTATGTTATGTGACTAAAAACTATTCATACTTTGAACTATTATTATTACAGTATTTCTTTAAAAAACTTATAGTGCCTTAAAAATAATTATCATAACACTGGTAAAACAGGCTTATACTGATTCTCTCATCCTCCGAATTATACTTATCAATCCTGGTTTTATAATCATTATCATTCAAAAAATTAATAAATTCAAGATTAGAATAGAATTCTATTTTAAGACTGGAATATTTTATTCTACAACAACAACATAGTGTTTACAACAGCAAAACCACCATACCCTGTGAACCCAATAACAACAACAATAATAATAATATAATTCCAGAGTAATTAAGAGGTGCCAAAAATGTCTTTAACATTTAAACTTAAAATGGTCTTTTCTGTTCTGTTTCTTTTTCAAACCTGCGTCATGGCATTTGCTGCTGTATCAATACAGAAGCATGCATTTCGATACACATATCAGCGAGGAGCACAGCCCTATTCAAAACCATGTTCCATGTGCCCCTTTTATACTTTGAGCACCTGCCCCTCCAAAGGTCTCTGCACGGCCCTGGTTTTTAGCTATGGTTGCCATTTTTGTTTAGACTTAGGACTGACTAAAATTTAAAAAACTAAAAATGACAAAAATACACGACAAAGTGTGACAAAGATAAAAAATTAATAAATAAATAAAAGCTTCATAGAGGGAACAAAATATTTCAATAAATTGAAAAATAGATCGTGTTGCAAAATACAAAAAAAAATCCACATTCAGGCACTCGCATAGTAAGCACAGTAAAAAGCCTTTATTATTATATAATATTCTTATAGGAAGGCCTGTTTGGGCTGATACGCGTTGGTGGTAATATGTAGACCTGTCTTAGAATAAAGGCTTTTTACTGTACTTACTATGTGAGTGCCTGGATGTGGATTTTTCAACAGGATCCACTTTTCAATTTTAAAAATAAAAGCTAATTGAAAGCTCTCTGAATGGCACTGAATAGGAATAAATGAAGCCTACGGACAGGATTGATTGAGCGTCTGACAGTCAGAAATAACCGAGGCGTGAGTAAACATTACACATTAACCAGCATCAGCAGAGCTCCGGCTGTCATCCAGCCTTTATCTTGCTGACAAAACAGTTCAGACGTCTCGGGACAGAGGGGCGAGTGCTAAAGGTCATTAATAAGCAGATCCCCGTTACTATCTCCAGCACTTCCCTGAGGAGAGCAGTACCTGCCAGACGACATGAAGCTGAAGCTGAAGCTCCCGAACCCGGGTCTGGATGAGCGGATCCCGTCTCACGCCGAGCTGGAGAAGCTGGAGGTGGAGGAGGCTGGAGAGCGGCCGCAGTGGGACAACAAAACCCAGTACATGCTGACCTGCGTGGGCTTCTGTGTGGGGCTGGGGAACGTCTGGAGATTCCCGTACCTCTGCCAGAGCCACGGAGGAGGTGAGCTGAGAAACACAAGAGAAACACACCTCTTACTCGCTAGGACTGAAAAATTACAACGGAAAGCCTGTAAACAGGTACAAAGATTCAAAGAAGGGAAAGTGAGAGAGAGAGAGAGAAACTTTGAATGCATGAATGCAGCCTCCAAGACCGAGTCAGACTAATTATGATTTATAGCTTAATTTGATTTTACAGCCTAAATGATTTTTAAGGGAAAACACATGAGGGATTCAGGGATTTGTATTTATGTGACTCTTTGTTTCTTTCTTATGAATTATCCCTGTCAATGCCAAACATCTTTCAATAACTGTTCAGATTTACTCCTTTCATTTCAAATCAGACCAATCTACGTTTTTTTTTGTAATTGACTTCCAAAAAAATGTGCAGTCTTGAAGAAAAAAAAGGGACGACTGACTTGTAAGACTATTTAGTCTAAGCAGTTTATGCAACCAGTCAGTAATTTGTGTAAATGAGTCATACGGTTAATGTATAGCGATTAAATATTGCTGTAGTCATTAAATAACCTGAGAGGATCCACCTAAGAAATGACAAAAATCACTTATTTGAGGATAAAGCATTAATTAAAAAACAGATTTGAGAATTTTCTAAAAAATTATTAAAATTGTATATAACTGCATTATGTTGTAATGCATTAAAAAGCCAAAAATCAGTTATTAGAGTTGTGTTGGATAAAAGTGTTTGCCAAATGTAAAAATTTAAATACCTGATAAAAGAGTAAAATATTAATATTTAAAGGGTTAAATAAATAAATAAATACTTTTACGAGTCGCTTTGAATAAAAGCATCTACTAAATGCATAAATAAATATATTTCTAAGCTGCTTTGGATAAAAGTATCTGCCAAATGCATAAATGTAAAATTTAATAAATAAATAAATACATACCTCTATTGTAGGTTGTTTTGGATAAAAGTGTCTTAAAAAGATGTATAAATGTAAATTAATAAATAAATAATTCTCTATTATAGTATAGGCTATTAATTCTCTATTATAGGCAATATTTTTTTTAAAGTATGGAAAAACTAAAAATAATATTCAAAGTTAAAATTGGTAGACATTAATATGAAGGGACATTCTGCCAATATGGTGACTTATTATGGTGACTATGGTGACAGAATACTCTGAATTCGTGCTCTGCATTTAACCCATCCAACGTGCACACACACACACAGCAGTGAACACACACACAGCAGTGAACACACACACACACACCGTGAACACACACACACAGCAGTGAACACACACACACACACCGTGAACACACACACAGCAGTGAACACACACACAGCAGTGAACGCACACACACCGTGAACACACACACAGCAGTGAACACACACACAGCAGTGAACACACACACACACACACACACACACACAGCAGTGAACACACACACACACACACACACACCGTGAACACACACACAGCAGTGAACACACACACACCGTGGCGTGAACACACACCCGGAGCAGTGGACAGCCATTTATGCAATCCATCAAACAATGGTTTCACGGCTGATTTGAGCATAACGGGCTGTAATATTGGTGTGTTTGCTGCTGGCTGTTTCAGGAGCGTTTATGATCCCGTTCCTGATTCTCCTGGTTCTGGAGGGAGTCCCGCTGCTTCATCTGGAGTTTGCCATCGGTCAGAGACTGAGGAAGGGTAGCGTCGGCGTCTGGAGGTCCATCAACCCATATCTTACCGGAGTCGGTGAGTCACAAAGCCATAAACGTGTCACTGACTGATAAACGTGTGGGAAACGACCTTGACTCCTGCAGGAATGAGTTCAAATCATCCTTTCCTGCAGAGTCTGCTGTTTGTAAAGCATCACGTCTGTGTGTTTCATCAGGCATCGCCTCCATGCTGGCGTCCTTCATTGTGGGCATGTACTACAACACCATCATGGCCTGGGTCATGTGGTACCTCTTCAACTCTCTGCAGGATCCTTTACCCTGGAGTCAGTGTCCGGTGAATGCCAACAGGACAGGTATCTGCAGCTCACAGCAGCAGCAGCGTTACTGATGACTGCAACTATTAAACAACACAGTAACACTTTAAAGCTTTATGTATAATGCATTATAATGCTATTCATAATGTATGCTATGATGCATTTTATATTTTCATAAATATTGTAACCGGAGTTAAAATGCATTATTATTTTTTCAGATTTCT